>NW_005871314.1:403001-456032 GCF_000147115.1 Myotis lucifugus | reverse complement strand
GATACTTGTGACTGCTGAGAATGTGGTGCTATATTTCAGATGGACTTGGATAAAGAAAGAGAGAAGAAGGAAGGAAAGAGAGGGAGGGAGAGAAAGGAAGGGAGAAAGAGAGAGGGGAGGAAGGAAGGAAGGAAGGAAGGAAGGAAGGAAGGAAGGAAGGAAGGAAGGAAGGAAGGAAGGGGAAGGGAAGGGAAGGGAAGGGAAGGGAAGGGAAGAGAAGAGAAGGAAAGGGAAGGAAAGGGGGTGTTGGTGTTACTGGGCTCTGGCTTATGTAGACTTATCGATACCAGATTCCCCAATTCTGCCTAACTTTATTGGTTTCAATCCCAAATTTCAAATGACTTGGAAAAATCCTCTTAAGATTTGTCCTGTTGCTATTTTGTTTGTCACTGTTGTTGTATCTTCATTTGAATATTTTCTCAGAGTCTTAGCAAAGTTAATTTTGATTATGCTCCTTTTGCATTACTAAGAAGGAAAGATGACCTATATCATATTTTAGTTCAGACTCGCTGTTGACTCTTTATAATAATTACATTTCAGCAATCAACAGTAGTGTCTTCAAATGCCTTGGAGTTACTTCACTTGTCATGATTCAACTTCATTTTTCAGACTCTTATCTGAATTAAACACTGTCATGATGATATGGTCTTGGAATGTGTCATAGTTAACACTACCTTCTCTCTATCATTTCAACTTACACAGAGAGCTACCAGAGAAAGGAACTAGATTCTGATTAATTAGTTGAAGACTTGTCATCTGAGAAGAATAATATTTTAGATGTTCTTACTAATCTATAAGATCATATTTCTAAATGGGAATACTGGCATAATAATGCTTACAAAATTCCAAGTTTTATTTTACCTGAAGGAAGTAAATTTCTCTTGCAACTTTTTAATCATCCATGACAATATCACAGTTTTTTCCTAAAGGTTGTCATTGTTAGCACTTACATTCATAGAAGGTTCTAATCCAAGTTAGGAGCCATTAGGACCTTGGGGGAGAAGGGGGCAGAAAAAAAGACTCTTTTTTTAAAAAATATATTTTATTGATTTTTTACAGAGAGGAAGGGAGAGAGATAGAGAGTCAGAAACATTGATGAGAGAGAAACATCAATCAGCTGCCTCCTGCACATCTCCCACTGGGGATGTGCCCGCAACCCAGGTATATACCCTTGACCGGAATCGAACCTGGGACCCTCCAGTCCGCAGGCTGACACTCTATCCACTGAGCCAAACCGGTTTCAGCGAAAAAAAGACTCTTAACAGAACATTCAATAAGGATATTTTAAAACATTAATTCCGGCAATGGGAACCTATTGCAGATCTATGCATTGGTGTTTGCAATAATTCTTTCCAACAGTCCTGCAAAAGGTCACCAATAGTAGAGGCCTTTGTCACACACTAACACACTATTCAGCTAGCTTAGATTTTGATCTCCTTTCTTCAACTCAAATGGATTTTGTAAGAATTTGCTATGTGTCATACTTCTCCTCATAAACAGAGTGATGTGTCTTTGGACCAACACCAAAGTAACTATGAGAACATATGGAATAGACTATCAAGAAAGGTGTTTTGTAATTATGAGGTATTATATGTTAAATGCTATAAACTTCTGCACATATTTTAAAGTTGCAAGATGAGCATTTCTTCTCTGGTATATGAGATACCATACACACTCTAACGAATCAGAATGTTTTTGTAAATGTGAACATTTTGCTCTATTGAATTGATTATTGACTCATCATGATATCTCTTCAGTCCAAAAAAATAGATAGTAACAAAATAGATATTTCCAGTTCACATGAAATGATGGTCTTGAAGTGAATCAGTCATAGAAAGATATTCTTTCTAAAACTTCTGATTTATTCAGCTGGGTGGATCCCAAATAATAAGACTAGTCATGAAAACAACATTCAATTAATAGGCCCAAAGAGAACTGACTTGGGTGTTTAAAAATTAAAATAAAACATTGCTTTATGTTAAATCCCTATATCTATTGGATTTAGTTCTTAACAAAAGTATCTATCAGAGGCAACTCTTAGATCATCTTAGTGTAGTGATTTGGACTAGGAGAAAATAGTGGGAGATGAAATTTTGAAATCTAATAGAAACCGAATCATTTTCTTTTTTTTAATCATGCTCAAGGCCAAACTTTTATTATTGTGAAAAAAAAGAAATAACTTCTGTCAAGTTTTATATGAAATTATAAATATTTCCATGATGTAGTTGGTTTTTGGGGAATTATTTTGTTCTTTTTATTTTATTTTTTGGTTGCTGTTATGTTTGGGTTTTTGAACCCAGGATTTTACGTTGAGTCTCAACAATGATAAATCATGACATTTGGAAAGCCATGTCAAAAGCAATGTGGTTCAGCTAATTTTAAGTGTCTGTTTGTTTGCTAATAGAACACCTAGATGTTGAAGTTTAACCTAATGCCAGCAATGCAAATAGAAAGCATTCTTGGCCTAAAAATTACATCTTGATATCATATCATACCAGAGGTGAACATACAAAACTACCAACTGTCTAAGAGATTAAAAACCTTCAGCTAAAAATAACCATTACATGGTGGACAAAGTCTTGACTTGGGGTGGTGAACACACAATAGAGTGTACAGATGATGTGTGTGGAATTATGCACCTGAAACCTGTATAATTTTGTTAATCAGTGTCACCCCCAATAAATTTAAATAAAAGGAAAAAAAGAATAAAAATAACCATTAAACATTCCAATGTACAAAGATAAGCATGGATATCAAAATTCTCGATTGTGGGGAAGCCTGGAAAACAGCCCACTAAAATAGACCATCATTCCAGTCTTTTTATTTCTGTCATGGCTGCCAGGCTCATAACTCGAAGGGCTAATACCATATTTTGCTAGGACTCTTAAGCAATAGGCACCTTTTTTCCCTCAGCTGTTTCCAAACATGCCTGATCTTTATCACCTCCTTCTCATGGCACTGTAGTAGGCTACTTGTGTTCCCTGTCTATATTCCTTTTCACCAAAGGGAAAAATATTGCTTGCTGAGTCTATATTGATCTTTCTAAAAAAATAGATAAATGATAGATACAGAGGAGTATATTACAGTCATTTGCTCCTTCCTTCCTTTTGCTCTTATTTTTATCTGCCGCACCTTAGAATGTTCAGCTTCTCTCTATACAACTAAATTCTAAAATGCTTAAGTTCAAGTGGAGTTGAACCACTTCCCTGAAGCTAACTCCAGAAATTCACACTTAAATGTCTTTTCTGTCCTGTCAGCATTTCCATAAAAATTTATGAAATGGCCAGTATCTCTACATCTGTTTTCTGGTAGCTGAATGTATGTAAGTTAAATTAGAGATGAACTGATTCGTATACCTTTTTTCCTATCCCACAAATCAGAGTTTCTTATGCTTTATAAAATCAATTTAGTTCATTGATGAGTCATTTTTTTTTAAAACAATGAAAGGCATTACAATGGAAAATATCAGAGAGTGGTGAATGGAGCAAGGATCAGAATTGAATGGCAAATCTTTTTTTCTTTTATCAAATTACATTTATTGGGGTGAAAATTATATAAAATTATATAAATGTCAAGTGTCAATTTTTATTAGAGAGAAAGAAATATTTGTATTTTGCATTTCAGTGTAAAATGTATTTTTTACTGTGGATCATAGTTAGAAATGTGTGTTTTTTTAAATTTATCAAAATCATGTTTATACTCATTTATATGTAAAGGTATTTATTCATTCATTCAACATGTTGAGTATACTGAAAATGTAAAAAGGAATAAATGGTCTCTATCTTTGAGGACCTAGCAGTCTTAAGAGAAACTGATATGTATACAAACCATTTTAGTGTCATGTACATGAGTTCTAGAAGGCACCAGAGTACAGATAATTCTCTGGGAATGTAGAAGAGGAAGTAACAGCAGTTCCTTAAGAGTCTCTTGTTTACCCAAATTCTTCATTCTTCTGGTGAGAAATCAGCAAGCCAAGTTTAATTAAAACATTTTTTAAATTATTAGTCTCATGTTCATTTTCTTCTCTCCTTTAAAAGTTATATGATCATCGGCAAATAGTGGAACAGTAATATAAAATTTTGTGTGGTAAGGTTGTAAAAATAATAAATTTCTTTTCAACAAGCTTGAATTACTCTTAACAATGGATAGTATTGTTCTTCAGAAAAGCTATATCTATATTTTCAGAAAAGCTATACTAGTGAAACAGAGAAAGAAATGACCTCCATAAAGCTCTCTTATGAAATGAGAAAACTCGGTGGTAGTAAATCATCTCTTTTAATCTTTTCTCATGTAATTAAAATAATGCACAAACATAACATGTGTACACAGGGAGCTCCATTCCATATTGATAAATATTGATGCCCAAAATAACATATCAATGAGTCAAAAATATTTGGTAAATGCAGCAGATTTGAAATAATAGAGACTGGCTCTCGGCTTTCATTTTCGTTTCCCTGAAATGCAATGTACTTAGGTTGATTGGATCTACACTGAGAGCCAAATAAAGAAATCTTTTTCATAAGATGCTTTTAAAAACACTTGAGTGTCTCTTTGACATAGCAAAAATTAGAATTCCAGTCAGACTTAGAAAAAACAACACACACAGTGGAGTGTCCTTCTGCAAACATAACCAAAACATGCTACCAATTTTTTAGAGTGCCTTCCTGAAACCTCATCAAACATACCCTGAATGTGTAACCTATCTGTTCTCTTGGATTCTTAGTACATGCTTTTTGAATAAGTGGTGTTTATTCTTTCTCCAGCTTTAATTAATTTCTGTCATTATTCTTCATTTGGAATCCATTAGAACGTTTTATATGTTTTGGTTCCAATGCATAATTTTAAAGTATTCTGGACAGTTAAATGGCTGTGCATACTGCCCTTCACTACACTCTTGCATTGATAGAGCTTATTTTCTGTTATGCAGCATGAAGCCTTTTACACAACACATTGTCTATGGCTAAATCATAACATAAAGTCATGAGGAACTATTTGCATTGAGGAATCACAGTCCAAAGTCCAAGTCTATATTAAGAGGTTAGTCCAATGATCTAAAAAAAAAAAAAGGAAGAAAGAAAGAGCCCTCCATTTTATTTAACTATATGAAACAGCCTGACATTTTATTAGTTAAATGTCAACACATTACATTTAAATTAATAGTAAGTATAAACTCTAGTAATAAAATCTCCAGGTCACACCCTAGCCAGTTTGGCTCAGTGGATAGAGCGTCAAGGGCATGTACTATACTAGTACTTTGGTTGCCGGTTCCTCTCAGACCCAGGCCCTGGTCGGGCTCTTGCAGGAGGCAACCAATAGATGTGTTTCTCTCACATTGATGTTTCTCTCTGTCTCTCCCTCTATTTTCCACTCTCCCTAAAAATCCATGGAAAAATATTCTCAGGTGAGGATTAACAAACAAACAAACAAAAATCTCCAGGTCACGCCACTAGTTTTGGTAGTGACATTGTCTAGTTTTATTTACTGAGAAGTCTGATTTCTCTCATGATAAATATTGTGTGTGTTTGTGGGTATGCTATAAATCTATGAGAAATTTTATAAGATCTACATAAACTTGTTTTATTTGTTGAAAATATCTATTTGTTTCCTTAAAAATTTTACTTGTTAGTTGATGTGAATTTTTCTTTACATCTTGATATGTATGTCTTTCTGACATATCAAGATGTTATGACTACCACATATTTCATAATGTAGATTATCTTATTTTTTGCAATACTTCTATTGATGGATATTTAAGTTCCTTCTTTTTAAAAAAAACTTTTAACTATAATTATTGGGAATTAAATTTTATTTTATTGTTTTAATTGATTTTAGAGAGAGAGGAAAGGAGAGGGAGAGAGAAACATCAATTGGCTACCTCCTGCTGAGCCATGACCAGGTATGGAGCCCAAAACCTGGGCATGTGACCTGACCAGGAATCAAACCAGTGATCTTTCAGAGCATGAGACAATTCTCAACCAACTGAGCCACACAGGGGGACAGGATGGGAATTAGATTTTATTGAACACTACTTACATCTCAGTGTAGACTTGGGTTCAACAATATGTAGAAATTTCAAATAATTAGTTCTAACTCATTCCACCCCACCTATCCCCACTCCCCTCCTGACATACATATCAAGATGTTCAGGGATAAGATTAGTTGGTGTTTTTGCAGTGTGAGTATATCAAGGGGAAATGTGCTGAGATTCTCTTAGCCTTTCCTTCTATGTCAGAAAATGGCCGTTCCAGCTTCAGCCCTTTGATCTACATTCAAGGCAGATGAACAAAAAATACAACATGCGGATAGGACTTATGCCCTTGTTGAGGTGCTTTCCTGAAAACCATAGTGTTGTGCGCTGCATTGTGTTACCCCACAATTCATATGTTGAATTCCTAACTCCCAGTATCTCAGGATGTGATTGTATTTGGAGAAAGGGAATTTTAAAGGGCAATGAAGTTAAAATGAGGTCGTGATAGTGGACCCCAAACTAATGACTTGTTTCCCCTTATAGGAAGAACAGATTAGGACACAGACACATGTAGAGGGAAGACCATGTGAAAAAACAGGAAGAAGGTGGTCATCTACAAGCCCAGGAGAGAGTCCTTAGAAGAAATTATTTCTACTGACACCTTGGCCTCAAACTTCTAGCTTCTAGACTTGTGAGAAAAATAAATTTCTGTTGTTTAAATACTCCATCTGTGGTATTTTATGGCAGCCCTAGAAAACGAATACACATACTCAGTGAGTTTTTTTGTTTACATCACATTTACCAGAAATGTGTCACCTGCCTATCTTTAGATGCAAGGAAGGCCGGGAAATGTACCATAGTTTTTAGCTGGATTATATTGCTGCTCCTATCAACACCCAGAGTCTGGTACTAAGGGAAGAGAATCTAGTAGATAATTGGGCATTCTGTGCTGATTCCAAACTCTTTACTTGTATAATCTTATTTAATCCTTTTAACAAGTCTGTGAAATATTTCACAGATGGATAAATCAAGGAGTCAAATAGAAGTATTGCAAAGAATAAGATAATCTACATTATGAAATATTTGGTAGTCATATAAAATAGGAAAATTCACATCAATTCACAAGTAAAATTTTCTAAGATCTATTGTGAGGTAAAAAAGTGAAGTTGCAGAGAATATATTGCATTTATTTTTAAATTATACATAAAGCAAATATGAAAAGATGCTCAGCATTTATCATTAGGGAATTGCAAACTAAAACAGCATGAGATATCACTGCCCACTTATAAGACTGGCAGAAATTCAAACACTGACAACGCCAAATGGCTGCAAGGAGGTAAAGCAACAGGAACTCTCATTTACTGCTGGCGGAAATGCAAAATGGTTTGGCCACTTCCGAAGATATTTTGGCAGTTTCGTGCAAAGCTAAACATCAGCTTACTATAGTTATAGATCAAACAATTGTACTCAGTGAGCTGAAAACTGACGTCCACACAAAAAGTATACAAATGTCCAGAAGGCCATGATACACGATCATCAAACACTGAGCACAACCAAGAGCTCTTTCAATGGGTGACTAGACAAACTTATAACATCATATAATGAGTTATTATTCAGTAATGACAAAAATGAGCTATCAACCTTTGAGCAGACATAGAGGAACCTTAAATGAAAGAAGTCGATCTGAATAGGTCACGTACTGCACGTTTCCACAAATACATGAGACCTTGGAAAAGGCGAAACTACAGTGATGGTAAGCAGGTCAGTGGTTGCCAAGGGCTCAGTATGTGGCAGAGGAGGACTGGTTGAATATGTAGAACACGGTGGGCTATGGGGGGGATTTTTTAGGGCAGGCGAAACTATTTTGAATCATAAGATACGATGTTTAGCATAAGTCAAAATCTACAGAATTTTACAGCACAAAGAATGGATACACATTTTATGAAATTACTTCGCAGTGTAGGGATCCCAGAATGAAACGCAGAAAGTGACAAAGGAATTTAAATGTATTACAAATCCCAACTGTGGGGAGAGTCTACTAGTACAGGATATCTAACCAATAATCTGCAAAAGTGTCAAGGTCATCTAAAATAAGAAAAGGCTGAGAAGCTGTTATCACCGAGAGAGCCTAAGGAGACATGACTATTAAATTTAATGGGGTTTCCTGGATGGGATCCTAGAACAGAAAACGGAAATTAGGACACAGTTCAGGGGGAAAAAGGCAAATTGCACATGCCCAAGTTGCAGGCTTGATCCCCAGTAGGGGGCGTACATGGGACAGCAGATCAATGATTCTCTCTCATCATTGATGTTTCTACCTCTCTCCTCCTCTTCATTCCTCTCTGAAATCAATAAAAATATATTTTAATTTTTTTTTAATTTAAAAACTGGGCACGAGGTACATGAAAACTCTGTACTATCTTTTCAGTAATTCTACAAATCGAAAGCTGTTCTAAAATAAAGTTTTATTTTTTAATGTTTAATAGTGTCATATCCATTTAAAAATAATCCAAATATAAGACTGTCTCTCCTCTTAGAATAGACAACTTGGAACAAAGCAGTGAAGATCATTTATTCCGGAAGAATGAGTGATAGGCTTTGTGTGTTTTATTTTTCCCTAAAGTCAAGGTGTGCCTGTGTTTGGGGTCAAGGAGCGGGCAGTGGAGAAGATGAAAATAGAAAAGACTTTTTACATTTTACAATGCCATTTTCCCACTTTTCACATTTCTGAAGTCAGGGTATATTCTACAATTGATGGGAAAATGTGGAATATGGTAGAGTTTTTGTTTAGTTTGCTTTGCTGTCTTTCTGTAAAGCTGTTAATAAATCAGTTGTGCATCTTACAATCTGTGGAATTTGATAATTGAAGAAAGATGGCATATAAACTGCATACAAGTGTAAAGAACAACAACGACTTCTCAACAGAATCTTTAGTTCCCATTTCAGCTTATATGATAGGGTAACTCTTCCCCCAGGAGGAAGTTCCACTTGTTTATTTTCCCTATTCACAACTGTACTTTGTGAGTGCATAGGTCAGGGTTTACTGCACACAATTTTCTACTTTACCTTTAAATATGATTTTACATATATATGCCCAAGGCCTTCTAATTATCACCAGAAAAGTTAAAAATTACTTCCAGGTGGGGGTAGTTAAGTGCTGTACACTTTTTTGTTTCACATCAAGCTTCCAGAGAATTGAGTGTGATATTTGGGTAATATTGATACTGAAATCTGTTCCAAACCTCAGCAAGAGTGCAAAATAGATGAAGTTTGCATTTGTTGCTGGGCATACTCTCTTACAGATGGATGCTACCATCCATCCTCTCCTCCTTAAGCCCTCAGCTCCATGGTGAATCCTTAAAGTGGGTAGCCATCTACGGTCCTCAGGGAAAGATTTTTTTTAATCCTCACCCAAGGATATATTTTTCCCATTGATTTTTAGAGAGAGTGGGAGGGAGAGGGAGAGATAGAGAGAAACACCGATGTGAGATAGACATATCGATTAGTTGCCTCCTGAATGCACCTGACCAGGGCCATCAGCCTGCAACTGAGGTATGTGCCCTTGATGGGGATCGAACCCAGGACCCTTCAGTCTGCAGGCTGACACTCTATCCACTGAGCCAACACAGCTAGGGCATCAGGCAAAAAGTTTAATTTTCAAATTCCCTCCCTGAGTTACCAATTTTTCCTTCTCATTCTTTAGAGGCTTCCCCATACTTTCAGATGTTACACATATAATCCTTGACAATATATTAATACAAATATATTATTAAGGGGTCAGCAAATGACTGCCATGGGCCAAATCCAGCTTGCTGCTTGTTTTCATAAACTTTTATTGGAATGCAGCCACACATATTTGTTTAGAATTATTTATAGCTGCTTTCTTTAAAATGGCAAAGTGAAGTATTTGCTATAGAGACCATATAACTCAGAAAGTTTAAAATATTGACTACCTGGCCCTTTACATGAACAGTTTTCTCACCAGTGGTTTAATATATAATTTGTGTTGGGGTAGGGCAGTTATAAAGGAGGTAATTGATTTCATAGTGTCCTACTGCATAAACTGATGTGGCCACTATATTCCTCCATGCTTTTATTTTACAAGGGCATTGTAGAAACAACCCATTAAGAAAAAGTTTGATAATGCTGAGATAGAGCTTATGAAATGGAGCATGCTGAAAGCCATGGCTCCCACTAGTTCAGCAAGATAGCTGACAAATATGTCATGCTATACTTAAGACTGAGAATGAGAAACATTGGTCAACTTGCAGCAATATTAGGTGAATTTCATGAACATTATTTTCTAAGTAGTTTATGTGGATCCAGAAAATGGTGTACGTCAGAGTCCCACCTTATTCAACAGCTGGTAAGGATATTTGTTGCATGGTGATCAAATCTAGAGATGAAAAATTAAAGAGCAATAGTGTTACCAGTAGGGAGAGGCCCTCATCTCCAACTGCTGCCCATGGGAGTGGAATTCTTGCCATATCCTGAGAAAAAGAATTTTCTGAGACCTGCATGGGAAAATAAGTGATTTTTATTTGCATGGAATTAAATCCCTGAGTTTCCAAGGTCCTCTCTCCCTCAGACCCACCATATAAGTGAGGCTGTGGCTTTAACAGGGCTGGAATTAGAGCCAGTATCCAGAGTTGTCATTCCCTGTTGGAGCAATTCAATAAATTATCAGGCTAGTTTAGCTTGTGCTCCGTGCTGCAGTCCATCAGTTCATTGCATGTGGGGTCTGCAGGGCCACATGGTTATGGAGGAAACAGGCAAATGCAAGGAAGCAGGAATGAGAGAGCTCCAGAAGCTAAGAGGGAAGAGAGCAAATTCTTTTGTTTAGGGGGTTACATATTCCCAAATTTTCACAGACTTGCAATGTCCACACCCATTCTGGCCAATGATCTCTGCTCTCAGGCGTGATTGACAAGCACCTTCTTTAGTCCCTTAGTGACCCCAACTTCACATGCATCTATCTCCCTTTTATTTAATCCCTTCCCTCAGTGATCTGTAGGGAATGGGCCGATGTTTCCCTGAGGAGTGTGAAATTGCAGCTTCCTGGTGAAGCTACCCAAATGACATGCCAAAATGTCTGGCTTCCCTTTGATCCTTTCCTGTTATTAAGAACTAGCTATTACAGTGATGTCAATAGATCAGGAAGAATAGTGAAATAGGTTGAAACAAGGGGCTAACTATACCTAGATGACACTTAACAGGAATTTAATGCAAAATCCTAACTGTGGTACACAAATCATTTGCCCAACTATAAAATATGGGTTTCCTGGCTTATTTGTAGTTCAACAAGAAATGTATTTGGGTTTAGCTGACAGCAAATGCAATATGATTCATTTTTGTATGGCAATTGCAAATTATAATGCATTAATCAAAAAATATGTCTAGAAGAAAGGTAGTAATAGTTGTACAATGTCCAGAAAGTATGTTGTATTGTGTTGAGTATTGAACTTTCAGAGAACCTTTCACAAATTGGAGCATGTCTAAACAAGACCAACCAGATGGTAAGGAGCTTGAAATTAAGCCACAAGGGTAAAAGCAGTAAGAAAGGGACTATTTCATCTGCTGTCTTGTTTTAAAGGATGGCCTGAAGTTTCATCCTTGCCTGTAGCACTACTCTTTGGTTCAAAATTAAGTAAAAACAAAACACATTAGATTTGATTCAAAAGAGTATTAGTTGAATTTGTGTACATTCATTACCACTGGGGTGATAAAAACAGACATTGAAGGATCATTCAGGGATTGAAAGTTAAAATAAGTTTATCCTAAGGACACTTCCTTAGAAAATTCTAAGTTTCATAATTCTTTTCATTTCAAATGTTGTGATGTTGATGAGGCTTAAGGGAAATACCTCACCACCAGCCCCTTACCATGATGTTCCCAATTCCTTCATAATCTGGCTCCTACCCACATATTCACCTTTATCTTCCAGAATGCCAGACTTGTGTGTTTCTTTACTAAGAAAGCTTGACCATTTCTTACCTATAAAAATAACAATTTTATATGGTTAAATCTAATAATGTAAATTTTCTCCAAACATGCTTTAAATATGCCAACTTCTAGACCAGTGATGGTGAACCTATGACACGCGTGTCAGAGGTGACACGCGAACTCATTTTTTTGGTTGATTTTTCTTTGTTAAATGACATTTAAATATATAAAATAAATATCAAAAATATAAGTCTTTGTGTTACTATGGTTGAAAATATCAAAAAATTGTTATATGTGACACGGCACCAGAGTTAAGTTAGGGTTTTTCAAAATGCTGACACACCCAGCTCAAAAGGTTAGCCATCACTGCTCTAGACCTATATGGTTCCATTTCTCCAACACCAGATGATTCTCCAGGTCAATCTCTTCCACCTCTGCTTCTCTAATGACTATTTTTCCTCTAAGGTCCAATCTGCCCACTCATCCATGAAGGCTTCCTTAGAGATGCCAATCCTCTGATTGCATCTACCTCTGAATATCTTTAGGATTTCTCATCCAGGGCAAAAGTTACTACTCTATGTGGTTATTTGTCTTTTCCTATATCAGGCCTGGCTCTTCTGAGTGTCATAACCCACTCAACTACCATGTGCCTTTCCACACACTAGTGTTAACATATTGGAGAGGCCCTCATCTTCCCGTTGGCTGCTGGGGTGAAGCATTCTTGAGATATCCCAAGAAAAGAAATCTTCTGAGACTCTCATGGGAGAACAAGTGATTTTTATTTGCATGGAATTAAATCCCTGAGTTTCCAAGTCCCATTTCCCTTTGTCTAGTCATAGAAGAAGTGTAGCTGGGACTTCAGTGGAGCTAAGATCAGAGCCAGTGTCCAGAGCCGGGGACATCATCGGACTAGCTTAGCTTGTGTTCCCTACAGCAGTCCATCAATCCATTGCGAGTGGGGTCTTCAGGGCCACATGACTGTGGAGGAAAGATGGGTAAAGGCAAAGCCAAGAGCACACAAGCAACAAGAGAAATAACAAGAGAGAAAATGGCTTTGCAATGGTCACACCCATTCTGGCCAACTATCTCTGTCCCCAGGTTTGATTGACAGGCAAGTAGTTCCTAGTTTCCCCAACTTTGTTGGGCATGTGTCTAGCTTCCCTATGTAGTTCTCTGGAGAATGCAAAGTTGGGCAGCCTGGTGAAGCTGCCCAAATGACATGCCTATAATGTCTGCCCTCCCCGCTTTGCTCCTTTTCTATTATTAATAACTGGCTCATCATAACAGTATCAGTAGGGGCTCAATATATAGCTGCAGATGATAAGGCCAAAAAGCCCAGAAGTAACCAATCACTCTGCCTCTAAATGGAACTTATCCTGAATGAAATTATATGATGAGATAATTTCTCACAGATTCTCAAAGTATGCCCCATGACTCACTACAGAATGTGATTAATAGTTCTCATACTTTGCAGTTACCAGAGACAAAGCTGAGCATTTGTAGGTACATGCATTTAGGAAGGCTTTTGGCAGTGATGTTACCAGGGTTGTTTGTGCAGAATTATGAATTAAGCAGTTCTGCCAAGACAGATCTAATATCCCTCTCTGCACAATAAAGTGAATCTTCCATTTCTACATTCACTTCCTGTTTCATCCTTTTGTCTCCCTGAAATTTGTTTTGCAAGAACATTTTAATGCATTTATCTCTTTCCCTCAGCTTGTGAAATTACTCATCCCCGGGATGCATAATTGAGAGGTGTCCTATTACACCCATGGGATTAGAGGCTTTATGAATCACTCTAACATGAGAAACATATTTAAGAAGCACTAGATTAATATGAAAAAGCTACAAAGACTTTTTAATAACCGTGGCTGTTGGTTCGGGCAGGCCTACCAGGGAGAATTTCTATTGGCAACACTACATCTCATTGGCAACATTTGTGAAAATGCCCTCATGAAGGCAGGTGCTTTTGAACTGGGAATTTACAGTGTTCCTTTTATTGGTTTCTCTTCCTCAGAAACCTAAGACTGACATATCGAAAGGGAATGCCTTTAAACCTTAGATCAGCACATGGCAGACCTTTAAAATCAGAATTACAATTTACCCAAGCATAGGGACAAATGTGGTATGGGAAAGGAATAATTATCTCTGAAGAAAAGCTACTAGGAGGAGTTGCTTGAGAGTCAATATGAAATGCCCTGCACATCTTTTAGAATATCACAACTCACTAAAACATGGGTGATTAGTTACATTCTACCTGAAATCAGGGGTTTGGTCTTATTAACCAGACATTTTAGAGCTCTAGATTCATCAGGGCTGAGACTCGTGTGTGAGTGTGTGTGTGTGTGTGTGTGTGTGTGTGTGTGTGTGTGTGTGTTCTATATAATTTAATTTGTATTTATTAAAATTAGTTTTTGTCAATAAAATAATTGAGAACACTAGGGGCAGCTTGTTACATCATGAATCACTGAAATTTCCTAAGTTGATTTTTAGTCTACTAAGGCCCTTTTAAATGAAATGGCTAATACTGGCAATAGTGCTGGGCCTAGGAAAGTGTGGTTTGTGGTCAGAAGACCTAAGATTTATAGTTGTCTGAAAGGTCCTCTTTGTTGGTTCTCCTTTCTGCTCCATCTTCCTTCTGAAGTGTTCTAACATAGTTACTTTTCAGAACTGCTTTCATAAAATATCTCACACAAATGGATGAATCATTGAATGGAACACAAAATATCTGAGTGGCAATGGGAACTTAAATGCCACCTCATCCAACTCCTTTATGTAATTCTACAGAAATGAAACATAGACCAAAGAAATTAAGTGTGCAACCAAATTATGGATAAGCTAAATTCATGGAAAGTATGTTCATTCCTTCTTAGCACTGCCCTTTTAATTCTGTTTTATCAATTACTCCTTTCCTGGTATAAGATAAAATCCTAAATTGAAAATTTTGCTTTTCTAGCTACTGTCAGATATTGATGAAGAGAATGAGTAACAGACTCTTTCTGCTTTTCAGACATTAAAAAGTTTAATATCTGTATTAGTAAACTCAGACTACCATAAAAAAAACACCAATTAATTTGGGAGCTTAAACACAGAAATTTATTTCTCTCAAATCCATGATCAGGGTTTCAGCCAATTCAGTTCCTGGTTATGACTCTTCCTGGCTTGGAGGTGATCACATTCTTGATGTGTCCTCATATGCCAGAGAGAGAAAGGGAGGGAGAGGAAGAGAGAGCAAGAGAGAGCGAAAAAGAGAGATCCTTCTCTCTCTCGTTCTCTCTCTTTTTTTAAAAAAATAAGGTCACCAATCCTATTGGATTAGGCCTCACCCTTATGACTTCATTTAACCTTAATTTGCTCCTAAAAGCCCTGTCCTCACATACAGTCACACTGGGGGTTAGTGATTCAACACATGAACTTTAGGGCAACACAATTCAGTTCTTAATGTCAAAGCTTCACTTTCTTCTCTAATTCATAGCTATACTTTTGGCAAAGGATCAATTTGCTCAGGTTTATTGTTCTTCATGGCTTTCGAATTCCTCCCCTACTTACAAGGCTGCTTCTCTCTTCTGTGGTGTGAAGGAAGGATAGAAAACAAAAGAAAGGGCTGTGGCACTAGGTAGCTCTGTCTTAGCTTCCCATGAATGTCAGCAGGTCTCAAAAAGTAATTTTTAGGTTCTTCAGTGATACCTACCATTACCAGGAATTCTCCTGAAGACTTCCTGCTGCACAATGTCTCCTTTAGTCAGATGTGCATGACTCCTTCTTCACACCCTGCTTCCTGGTGTCCCACAGACTCTCTCTTCTGTGTCCCTTTGCACATCTAATGACTGTCCAATGAACTCAAATTCAGCATCCTCTGTGGAGCTACAAAAAGTCTACCTTAGCTTGTGAGAAAGAAATAATGATCAAACTTATCATGTGCCAACCCCTGTTCCAAGCACTTTTATATTCAACTAGAGGACCAGTGCATGAATCGTGCTTGGGTGGGGGCCAGCAGGAGGGAGGGGCCTCAGGCAGTTGGCCAGCCGGGCCCGCCCCTGATTAGGGTGTTGGGGGCTGATCGGGGCCTGGATCAGGCTGGTTGGCTGCAGCAGTGCCTGTCATAGCCACTAGTCGTTCTGGTCATTCTGGTCATTCTGGTCATTCCGCCATTCTGGTCACTGGGCTTTTATATATATATATAGATTCATTTTATTCTCACAACACTCCTTTGAGTTATTTCCACAAAGCCACAGAAATATTAGTTACAGCTGTGAACACTCAGTTAAGAAGTAGTAGAGGTGAGATTTGAACTCAGGCTTCAGAAACTCCATGCTTAACCACAATACCATATTGTGAGAACAAGCAATAGTATGTCTTTCCCTCTAAGTCTGTCTCCTCCCTCTGTTATTAGAGGCAGCTTCCATCTCAGTAACCTTCCCAGGCATGTCAAAAAAACCCAGCCAAGGCACACATGCTAGGCTCTGCTAAGGACTTCATGGAAGTCGGCCTCACTGGGTTTGTGTGGAAAGTACCACCTGCTCTCCCACATGAGGAGGAGGAGAGTAACAAAGATGCTGATGTCTCTGAAGGGATCCTCCAAAAAGTCCACGGGGTTTTGTTGGGCTAAAGATGGAAGAATAAATTTTGTGACCCTCAATTATACATCATACTCAGATGGCCCAGAAGCTCCCATTAGAAAATAGGGGTACTTGGTCCCTTCCACTTTGATGCCTAAGTTGAAAGTTATAAGAGAGGAAGCATATCCTTTGACATTCTTTTTAGAGAATTGCTCAGTGTTACACAAAGAGCTGGTTGCTAAGCCAGAAACAAAATTGTCAACTGGCTAGAAACAAATTGTTAATAAATCTCCAGACAAAGTTGCATTTTTTTTTCACAAATCAAAGCTAAAGGGTCAAATGGCAATGTATAGGGGTATATTTCTGTGGGGTGTGTGTGTGTGTGTGTGTGTGTGTGTGTGTGTTTAATCTGTCTGCTATTCATTCCCTTCTGATAACAGAAGCCTGATTCTCCCCCCCCCCCCCCCCACTAAGGATCTATTCTGCCCATACCCCAGACTATGTGATTCACACAAGGTGTATCCATTTCCATGCTTCCGGTGAAGGGTATGTATGAACTTAATCCAGCCAATCATCAAATTCCATTTTTTTTGCTGCAATAACTCATTGAGGGATGTACAGGTGACATCATTTTAGTCCAGTGAGAACTTTCTTAGACTTACTTGTAAACTTTTGGAAAAGAGGGACTTTATTTCTTCTGAACTTGCTAAACTGCTTAAATCTAATTGATTCCCAACTTTGCTACCAATGAAAATAACCTGCCTAAGTGTGAAGCCAAAACATATGGGAACTGTCCAAAATGACAGAAAGAATCATAATGGCAGAAGCAGAAACCCTGGATCTAGTCATGTCTAAAGCCAAAGATCTGACATTTTCAATTATAATGAATCAATAAATTCATTTATAAACTTACATCTAAAATATTACAATTGAGTATTGTTTTCCACTTAATAAAAGATAGAGTTTTCACAGAGACTACCATTGAATGCTGATTGATCTTCCTGAAATTATATTTCATATTCAGCAGATTCCCTGTGCCTCTGCCCCAGACACTGTCCATGACCTATCTACATCTCTTTGGTGTTCTATTGGCTTCCATCCTCAAGCAGCTGAGATTCTTTGCTTGAGATCTTCGGGTCATTAAAGAGTTTTCTGCTCATTTCCTGTTGGCCAGGATTTCTGGGCAGTTTTTGGCTTCTGGAAGCACCCCTCAACTAAGGACTGTCAGTTCCCTTGCCACCTTACCTGAGATGACACACAGCCCACCAGATGTTCCTAACAAGACGGAGCCACTCTATCCACAAAGGTAGCTTACTCAGTAGTAAACCCTTTATTGGCTTTCTTCTCTATCATAATTCAACATTTTCCATGTTCCTATTAACTTTTTGAGGTCAGCTCCCAAATAAACTACTTGCACTTGGGGTCTGCTTTTAAGAAAACCCAATCTAAGACACTGCATTGGCCATATGTCTTCCAACACACATATGTGCAATGGTGACTATCACACTATCATTGTACATGGACAGACATCACTCCTCCTGGGCTTTGAAAAGCACCTCAAGTAACACTTTAGCCCATATTACTGGGCCAGGTAAAAGGTAGAGAGGGCTTCTTCAGTTGTATCCTTTTTCAGTTCTAAGGCTCTTGACCAATTAATACATAAAAGGACCTTGTCCTAACCCAAGACTGTTGCATCTCCATAATCATGCTAAGGTAGACAGAGATAAAGGTCAGAGGAGGGAAACAGGTAATTCTCCCAGAGAAAGCAGTTAAAAGTACCTGAATCTCTGAATATCAGAGGCTCTTTCCCTCTTATTTGAAGAAAGAGAAGTGGGACAAAAATACATTTTTCATAAAATGTATCATGCATTCTAGGAAATTTTTGAAGTAAAATAATTACTCCTAGACAACTGGTATAAACTGGTAAGCACTGCCACATGCAACCTGACATATGGTTAACCTAGATCATATTCAAGGAAAAAACAAGAAGATCTCTCCTTAAGTGCTTTCAAAATGGCCTGGTATCCCCTGCCAGGTCTTATATCTAAAAATTACCTTCCCATTTGCCAACATATTTCCCATACTACCATCTATTTTCTATTTCCTCCAGCAAAAGTTATGTTTTCTAAGAATATAACCACTTTACTTGTCCTCCATGAACATTTTCATTTTAAAAGATAATGTTTGTTCAATTATGAAATGTACTGTTTAGGAAAAATAGAGATAATGTGGCAAGAAAAAATTTAAATAAATGTGGAACAGATATTTGGGAACAGGGTGACTTTCATATATTCTGCTAACAGAGATTTCCAGTAGAGATATTTTCAGTGGAGTCTCCAAGTAACTCCCCACCCCATGTGGACGTCCTATTCCGGGCCCAGCCATGTGATGGGTACTCCCTAGATTTTCACAAAGATAAGGCCCAGCCCTGAGTCCTTGCCTCCAGAATTCAGAGGCACAGAGTCTATCTACATAGACAGTTTCTGTGTTTGGATTTGGGTTCCCACTCCTCCCCAAACATTATCTGTGTTTTAGTATGGTCAGGTTTCAGAGTTATGGAGACCTTTCTAAGCAGGGTGCCATTAACTAAGCATGTTTTCCAAATTACATGCAGTAATTGTATCTCTGTACTCATCATATTGCTGTAATCTCCCCCAGTTGTCACTATTTCTTTTTACATTTTGTTGAACCAAGAAAACAGAACCACATACACCCTATATCTATGCCCTTTAGACATAAGTTTTCAAAAAAAAAAAAAAACCCAAAACTCAGAAAGACAGTTTAATGTTGACTTGCAGTTCTGCACAGCTGCTCAGGTAATGTTCTGAAAATTTCTAATGCATTTGTTTGCATCTCTGAAAGGAAAATAACCTTTGCCCTGAGTCTATAACATATGTGGTAGGGTGAGGGGGAGGATGTAAATTCTTAGCAGAAGAAATTCAAAGAGACAAAACAAGCTAATTGTTATGGGCAGGAATTGAGTTCAGCTGCAGGTGACAGAGAACTGACTCTAGTGACTTAAACTTAGGGCTTTTATTCTCTCATTAAAGGAAGTCCAGAAGAGGACCCTTCAGGATGGGTGTGATGGCTCCATGAAATCATCAAGAGTCACACACCACCATCTTTAATGTATGGCTTAAGTTTTCAAGGTCAAAAGGCAGCTCCTGGAAAAAGTAAAAGGCCCTTTTTGGGTTTGGGGTTTCTCTAATAAGAAGAGTGTGATATGATAGGTAAACACTAATCTCTCTTAAACTTTTGCCTAATATGGCTGTTTGCTGATCAATCACTTCAGCCTTCTCTTGGGAAGAAAATACTCAGTTTCTTCTACAGTTGATATCTCCCTCTGCTTCTCTCTAAGATGATATGTAATCTCTCTGGAGGAAAAAAGTATGTTGCTTGGGTGACTTGGTACCTTTGGAAAGAGAATGCAATGACCTGGCTTTATTTTGGGCCTTTGTTGACACTTGCAGGTCTCCCAGGCCTGTCCCTAACACCCTGAGTTAGATGTCTTCTTGGCTCCCAGGGCCAAAGCTTATAGCTGTTGAACTTGTGGTGTGTATTTTTTTTGGCTACAGTGAATCATGCTATATCTCTACCTTCTTGATTCCATTTCTTCTCAGTTCCAACACCCCAACTCCCCCACTTAAATATAGCCTCCTGCTTAACAACCCACCAATTGCCTATGTTCTCAACTCAATGTCCACACCACATGGGAAATGCAAGAGACTCTGGAGTGATCCTAGAAATTCTATGTGCCTGACGATGCCACCCTGTCCTCTTAAATGAACCAGGCTGCCCCCATGGTAGTTTGGGATATCCTCCACAGCAAGTACCAGGAGGGGAAGTATGGCAAGAATCCACTGCTCTCATTATTACCATCATTCATCAAACATATGTTTCCCTCTGGGTCGAAACTGGAAGAAGGAAGTCTGGATACAGCATCTGACCTCTCAGAAACATTAATGTATTTTCCACTTTTCCCTTTCTAAATATGTGAACTCATAAGCTTGGCACTAATAGACCTCAAGTATCCATCTGCTGAAGGAAGATTAGAATTTATAACTAAAGGAAACCATTTATTACAGTGAGAATGAAAAAAGGAAGGAGACATTCTGCTTCTGATATGCAAATAGGATAATGCAGTAAGGAAAGTGCCTTGTAAGCCAGAACATTGTCTTGAAAAATGATCTTCTGAACTTTTAAAATCTGTTTTCCTCATTTTTTTTTCATTTCAATAACCAAACCTAGAGGATCAGCAGCAAAGTTTTCACTCTGTGTAGAGAAAACACCTGTCTCTGTTAAAGTATAAAATGAGGTCAGAGCCATAAAAGGAGGCCAGGCAGAGGGAAAGCTTCCAGAGATGGCAGGGAGAAGGGGAGGGGAAGCAATAACAGAAGAGGAGAGAGAAAGGGTATTGTTTGACTAGAGAACACAACCATGTCAGACGTGTTTTTAAGCCCTGAGCTTTGATCATCCATACCAATCTGGGGCCTCATCATGTGGAGAAAGACCCCAGATTTCGCTTTCTTTGTCACTTTTGGTTTTTATATGTCATATAAAGGACATGAACATGGTTGACAATCTGGTATGAGATTGGCATATGGTATGGCTTTGGTTGGGACAGGTGACTTTATAAAAGAGCTACAGAATAGACCACCAGATGGAGCCCAAGTGCGCCTCACAACCTAACATCAGAGATATCTGTGGCTCTGAGGTGGGGCCCAGCCATTTCTTGATCTCATCCATGAGACTGTCAGAAAGACCAGGGAGTGCACCACCTCACCCAGCTGCAAATCCATACCACATACTAAGTGGGTAGGCACAGCAAGGTAGAAAGAGGGCATTGCCCCAGAGACTGAGGTGAGGGGTGGGGCAGTGGCATTGTGCCCAAGGAAAGCAATGCTGCCCTGTCTCACCCCTCACCCCAGATATTTAGTTATCATTTAGGGAGAAAAGCAAAGGGGAAGAGGTGACTCAAACCGAGCCTTTTCTTTTTTCCAGAGAAATTGAATATTAACTACCTAAAGGAATTAATAGATGTTCTAATTGGGTTACGTTTTAAATTGAATTGAGTATTTAGTATTTCTTTTCACAACCTCTGGTTTGGGGGCGGTATTTTTGCCCATCTGAGTTAGAGTGAGAAGTTAAATTTTTCACTGCTACTCCCTTTATATTTGAATTCTCTCTAACATATTAGACTCGAAATCCCAATCACTTGCTCCTTCATTTCAACATCCTGGAATAAAATAAACAAAACAAGGCATATTTTTCAGTAGATGTACTTTGGGCTGATATTTAGGAATAACCAATTCTGCCTCCAAACCCTCATTAGCTGTATTGATGATCTGAACCAACAATGAGGAAATCGTTCCAGCTATGCTTAAACATCAGCCTGAGACCCACCGGGTCAAGTCCTTATTTTTGTTCCTATGGCTCCTCTTCCCTTATCTTATTTATAGCATCTAAGTAGTGGGCTGTATAAGCCTTCATAAGACACATATAAGACAACCCAATCTCAATGTCAGAGGTAAGAAAGGAAAGGTCCTCATATAGGTCTTTATTCCTCTTTTTAAAGACTTAATCTCTATTGGCCTCCAAGTCCTTACAAGGGAGTGAGGGCATCATTCTGCACAGTAGAGAGCAGTGGGCCCACTTTCTTCCTCTACTTCTACTTTTTCTTGGAGACATAACCAAGAGTTCTCCCTGAAGATTTTGGCTGTTAGAGCAGTGTGGCAACGTTCTCCTCTGCTCACTGCCTAAGAATATGCACAGGAAACTTGCATAACAGTTGAGGCCTAGGTATGATTTTACTTCAGTCATGAAAGACTTTCCATGCAGAAAACATTTTCCCCACTATTTCCCTTGCTTCTCAACTGGAATGTGAGCTTTCACACACGTGGGGATGGGCCAGCAAGTGTGAGAAATCACCAACTAGCGTTTTCCCCAAAGAACCCATTATGCTTCAGGATTTGAATAAAAATTATTATGAAATTCACATGAATTTATGCTGAAGCAGGACTTCAAAGTGATTCCAACTTTGGAGCAGACAACTTTAAGCCATAGTCCCAAACCACCCCTCCGACTCCCCCCCCCCCACCACCACCACTGCCCTCCATTCCTCAGAGACACTGCCTTCTCCACTCACTGCCAGACTTCCTCATTTCACATGGATGGGGAGCTTCGGATTTCTTTGAACAGGCACAAACTCAAGAGTGATCATAGTTAAGAGTGGAGTTGTTAAGAGTGGAGTTGCTCTAGGGAAATTTTCCACTGCTCCAGTCTACCAGTGACGTAAGTCAGAATTGGGGGCAGTCTATGATTATCGGATACAGTTAAGACAACCTGACATCCAGGTTCAAATTCTCAAAGGCAGTGAGAGCTCTTGAATATTTAGACCTGAGTTTTTCATATTTAATGAGCTCAGCAGTGCCAATTAGAATTTGAAAGATTAGAAAATTGTGCTCAGGTAAATTATGTTTTCATTTGGGTCTGAGTGTGCGTGTGTGTGTGTGTGTGTGTCCATTTTCTACTCCAGAGTGAAGTTTGTTCTGCAAGCTACCAGCTTGGTTAAAAGCCTTTGCAAACATGAGTTCAGCTCCAGTCATAACATTTAGACCTCCATTTCAATCCCATAGTAGTTAGCTTAAGTAATGTCTAAATATTTCTTTAAGCCACAATATCCTATTTTCAGCAATGGACTCCAAATCATAATACACGGTATCTGCTTCTTTCTGACTTGGAATGGGTCCCTGAGTGGAATGGCTGTGAGCTCCTTTGAGACTGTCCACAGCCCCGAGGTATAAAGCAGACTGGCAAGCGGAAATCCATCCGAATCCCTGCTCTGATAAAATAATTCAGGAAAATGTTATCTGTGCCATCTGCATCTGATCTGGTCCTGTCTCAGTGTTTGCTTTGCATGGAGCAGAGGCACCCCTGTGACTGTTAAAAGGCCAAGGGCTGCCTTTGAAATTATACTGATGTGCAATTAAGGAGAAGTTATTTCAGTTATCAACATACAGTAACTCAACTGGCCATAGTTTAAAAAGTAAATAAATTCCAAAGGCATTCAAAACATCTGGCTTTGGATGCTTCTGCCTTCCCATAATTGATGTGTTAACTGTTCGTGGGTGAAAGTACGTACAGCACATTTTGGTGACATCTGTTTTGAGTTAGGGTTAATTGATTTGCATTTGTGCATGTGTGTGCGTGTGTGTGTCTCCCTCCCTCCATAAAATATTATACGATAGAAATGAGGACGGAAAAATTCATTTGCAGGCAAGATTTTTTGTTTCAATGCATGTACTAAGAGGAAAATATACAATTAATATAAAACTTTCTGGAATGTTTTACTCTACCATGACTCAATTATGATAATTGTCTCTAAATGATAACTAAAGCTAATTGAGTAATATGACCTAGTCACTGTTTAAGTATTTTACATTTGTTATCTTTAGTAATCATAACAATACCAAGCCCATAGGATCCACCTTTTATTGACATGATTGTCCAATGTAAATGTAACTTGCCCAAGGGCACATCTCTAGTAAAAGGAACAGCCAGGCTTCTCAACTAAGTGGTTTGATACAAAGCCTACATTATATAATTGCACTAATCTATATACATGAAAGCTTAAGCGGCCATTACGACCGGATGACCAGGCAACCAGACAACCAGCTGGTAGCTATGACGCACACTGACCACCAGGGAGCAGATGTTCAACACAGGACCTGGCCCCTGGTGGTCAGTGTGCTCCCACAGCCAACCTCCTGTGGCCGGCCAACCTCCTGCAGTCCCTCCTACCAGCTGGCCGGCTCCGAAGGGTCCTGATCGGGCCTGGGTGAGATGGCCCCCATGGGCCTGATCGCTAGCCAGGCCCAGAGACCCCACCCCTGCATGAATTCTTGCACCGGGCATCTAGTGGATTATAAAATGCCATAGTGCCCAAGTTACCATGTGGCATTGATAGTGCTGTGTGCAGAGCCTCACACGATGTACTTTCAAAATTAGAGAAATTTTACAGAACTGGCCGCTTCACAGTCCCAAGGCCAATCTCACAACTTTTAACAAGTGATTGGGACTGAATGTTTCTGTCAGTAGTCTCTGTGACCCTTCACAAGTCTCTAAATCTCTCTGAATCGGGGCTTCCTGAGGTATTGGTTACCCTTGGCTGACATATCTGTTAAGATTGTTAGGAAAGTCCAGGGAGTTTAATCTGTATTGACATGTTTTGCCTACTCTAACGAATAATTTCCCAAAGTGTTAAGACAAAAATGTATTTCCCAGAAATGGTAACAGATGTTCTGAGTAGAAAGAGTTCCCGGGAAAATTAGTTTGGGGAACTCTGCAAACTGCTGTAAATATCCCTGCTGTAGAGGACGTGTGCTGTCTGATCAAGACTCTCTGCCAGCCTTTCCCAGGGCATTGCTCCCTCCTCCCACTCCACATACTCCTGGTGGCGCTGTAACTCCTGGTGCCAGGCACGGGCCACAGGACCTTCTGCTCTGGGGTATTTCAGTGGCTGCAAGAACTGTGGCTTAGCAAGGTCTAAGTACGTGAGCCCAGAGCTGCTGGCAGCTAAGATCTGCCTCATGGTAGAATCAACCTGCAGCAGGGAAAACCCCATCTAACTCCCTTTTAAGCTGCTTTGATTTGGAATTCTGTTTAATAGACTCTTCACAGAGATTCACGTTGAGGAATACTAGTAGAAATATTAGTAGATTTTAATGAAGCATGATTTGAAAATTCAAACATAGATTTTTCTATTTTTATTCATGTAAAGCTTAGTCAACAAGGAGCTCCCCCCCAAAATGCCACTTACATACCAGTAAATTGTGATACTAAATGGGAGAATTACTCCTGGGCTAGAATTACTTGTAATGATATTGAAGAGAGAAAATAAGCATTAATAAAGAAATTGACAAAGTATAATATCTATTGCAATTTTGATATTCTGAGGATATCTTTTCCTCATATGCTCTACCCAATAGTTCTTTTGTTTATTCTCATGGCAGGATTCTTAACAGATCATTGATAAGTTGACTATCAACTGCATTTTCTATACATGCAGAGCCTAATAAAATGTTCAGGGTTGTATAAAGTCTCCCAAAAAACCTGTGGCTTATGGATTAACTTTTCAGCTATCATACCATAATGACCTTGTCTTTCAAAATAATAATGGATCAAAACATTTTAGATTCACTTTATAATAATCTACTGGGCATAAGAGAGAGAGAGAGAGAGAGAGAGAGAGAGAGAGAGAGCGATTTTTCAAAATGTAAATAATATTCTAAAGGCAAGACCATAGCAGCTTAATTCTATAACTACATAACTTTAAAGGTTAAAATATTTTCAAAAAATAGACATTTGGTATTTGGGTTTTAGCCTAAGACTAACTTGGGCATCTCATATCCTATGTATCATATTATAGAGCTTGATTGGCTGAGTCTGCACATTCAATAAAAAATACTGAGTTAAGTAGCATCTTCTGGCATTGGTGCATAGCCCCACTCCTGGTGGAAACCATAAGTCTCCAAAGCTGGTGAAGTGTCTGTTAGCATGCTTTCCATGAAAGTGATGGAGGATGCTACTTAGAGTGGCTTAAAAGGATTTATTAACTCACAAAGATTTTATCATTGACCCAGATCTGTTCACCTTTTCTTTCTAAGTTCTCAACTTTGCCCTCAGGCTTACTCTTTCACCTAATTGCAAGCTGGCTACAGCAGCTCCATACATTGCATCCTCAACCAAAAAAGACACCAAAAGGCCATGTCTCTTTCTTGTGTCTCTTATTAAGGTAATAACAATTTTCCCAAAGGCCTCCCAGCAGGCCCTTTTTTGGCTAGAATTGTATCGTGTGCCCATTTCCATTCCGATTACTAAAAAAATGAATGGTTTTTTTAAACTAAACAATATTTATCCTTCTATGGTGGAAAGAGTGGTCTTCCAATATTTTAACAAAATCATACTTCTGTGTGCATGGGAGGAGTGGGGTGGGGCACAGAAGTATTTGCCACAGTCCCTTAAAAATAAAATGTTCTGGTACAGGAACACAATTACAAAAAACAAACAAACAAAAAAAGGAACAATTAAAAGAAGAAAGCACAAGTTTAAAATAACCTGGGTAAAGTTAAAATAAGGATTACTTTTAAAATTACCAATATGTAATATTGCATTTTATGTTGCTGTTGCTGGAAACTATGTTGAGAGAAAACTGGTGCAAGAAAAATAAGGACAAAAAAAAAAAAGCTTGAAAAAATACCTTTCCACAGCTAAATTAGGAGAAAAAAGAGCTATAAAAACTATCACAATTTTTGCCCAACTGGCATGGCTCAGTGGTTGAGCATTGACCTATGAACCAGGGGGTCACGGTTTGATTCCCAATTAGGGCACATGCACAGGTTGTAGTCTCGATCCCTAGTGTGGGGTGTGTAGGAGGCAGACAATGAATGATTTTCTCTCATCACTGATGTTTGTCTCTCCCTATCCCTTCCTCTCTGAAATTGATGGAAATATGTATTTTTAAAAGAACTATCACAATTTTGGTTAACATTCTTCTATTTTGCCCTATGAAATGGGTCTCCAATTAGCATCTACACAATATACTCAATTAGACTCACAGATTTATATATATATACTTTTTTTAAAAGAACTGATACTGGTTCCATGGAAGAAGAGAAGCAGAGCCCAATCTAGATTGATCTTGTTTATAAAACACATTCTTTACAAGATGTCTTTTATACACACCTGTGAAATATTTACCTCTCTGTAAATGAATGTATTGGCACTCTGCCCCATAGAATCGAATACATTTAAAATGTAAGTGTAGAAATAAATCCTTTCTAATCCTTCATTAAATCAGATGTTTTCATCATCTGACAAAGAAACATGTGATGGCCGCTCTAATTGTGCCTCTCCATCCCCCCTCCAACGCCTGTATTGGGGGGGGCAGGAGTTTAAATAAAGTGAGAGCCTCCTTTCAGGTGCTAGAGCATAAGCCAGGCACTTCAGAGAGTGACACAGGCAAGGGTGAGGATGTGGTTCGCTGTAAGCAGAGGCATCAAAGCAGGCCCTGTGCCTTTTGCTCTCTTCTCAAACCCCGCCTCCCTCTGCCGCTTGAGCTAGTCTTGGCTCCACTGCCATCACACACGGGCACATACTCACACGCCCTTGCAACTTCTGGGCCTGCTATAAATTTCCTGTCTCTTCAGACTGTTTTTCATAGGCTGGATAGGTAAGTGTGAGGGCTAAGAAGATACCGACAACCAAGGTAGAATTTAAAAGAAGAACGATCCCCTATTCTTTAGTATTCATTTAATAAACATTTATTATCTGCCAGGAACTGAACAAAGGTATCAAGAAGATCCCCTGTATTCAAAGAGTGGTCCCTCCATTTGAGGAGCTTTCATCAAGAAAGAAAAAGATAAAATGATAAAAAGAAATCAATAATTAGAAATTAGAAGATTAAGCAGTGCCAGGGAAGATGTACAATGTACGAGTAGGTTGTCAAGGAAGAATTCTTCTTGAGGGGTTCAGAAAAAGAAAAGATTGAAGGATGCTATTTTGTTCATAAATAATATAGGTTCACTATATCCCACCATTGCAAAAATGAATGCACTCGCTTAAGAAATAGAAATCTCCATATCTCTAAACAATCACCAAGTAGACAATACTGGATTTACTCAGTATTGGTTGCCTGGGTCTAAATTTCACATTCTTTCAAAATTGTGTTTTTAGTCACTGATTTTACAGTCTGTCCTTAGCACCACTGAAAGATGAGGAAATATTCCAATTATTATTAACGAAAAGAGTTTTTTGTCATTATTTGTTTAACAGAAAGAGGTGACCTAAGCCCAAACTCATTACAGGCATGAGATTGCCCACTGGGGTCCTTAAAGGCTTGCAGGGAATAAACTTGGAATTTGTACACTGTGTCAACAGGCAATGAATTGAAAAGTATGTTGTTGAAGGCCTATTTACTCTGCCAGCACCTTTTGGACTCATAGCTACAGGTAACTGCAAAAATTCCTCTTGAGCTGAGATGGTTTAAGTTGCCAACTGCTCGAAGGAAGCTGTAATCCATGGATCATTGACCAGAGAGAGAGTGAGAGTTCGGCCTGGCATAGGGAAGCTTAGTAATAGATTGTAGGTTGTAGCCTGGTGAACTGGTGAATGAGTTAAACGTCCTTCTGAATTCTCAAAAAGGCTTCTCAACTGGAAAGAGCAATTCAGTCAATAACCCAGTCTCTATCCCAGGTTCTTGCAAAAACCTTTCGGCACTGTGCTTGTCTAGACTAAGAGCTAAACTAGTTCTTTCGGGCCCTCAAAACACAAGGCTTCAGCTCTAGAAGACTCAGTCTCATTGACTGTCAGCATACATATAATTCAGTTAATCCTTTCTAGCTGAAGATCTTTGCTGCTTCTGCTTTTTCTTCGAACTTCCGTGCAATCATCAGCAGGGGCCTGAATGGCAAGTATGTGTCCACATTGATATCGCTCACTCATGCTTGTGACATGCAGCAGGAGGCAAAGAGTTCACAAAATGAGAAGTGATGAATGGCCTAGTGAACAAGGCCTGCGACTGTTGGGGACACTAGATTCAAAAAAAATGATGACACTGGAAAAAACATGCTTCAACTGAGAGGGTTTAGGAATATCTAAATAAGTCTCAGTAGCCAAGCCAACCTGGAGTTCAACTTACTATTTTAAAAAATGGTGCACTTGGGAACCACAGACTTTCCTTAAAGGAGAACTTTGCCCATCTCTTAGCCATGCGTCACATACTGAGAGTCATATGGTATTCCTGGAATAAGGTAGACCCTAGAAGAAAACATATCCTGCAGAACTATGCCAATTAAATCCCTTTAAGCCCTGAATCACTCATTGGCTCAGAAAGTTTGTCTTCATGCAAGATTAGCTACATGATTTGGGGAGTTCGGTGAAAAAATGAAAATGTAGGGCCTTTTCTACAAAAATTCTTAAGAAATTGAAGATGATGACAGCAGAGCATTAAAGCAAGAGTGATGGGCCCTTCTAAGCTCAGAGCCTGGTGAAATTACACTCATCCCACACTCAGGGGCGGGGAGCGGGGGGGCAAGCTCCCATTCACTACCTATCCAGCCTTGTGCTACATAATACAGAGGAGGAAAACATGAATCTAAAATAGTTCTTGCCTTCAAGGAACTTACAGTCTAGTAGGGGAGACAGGACACGTCCCAAATCAGTAAATCAAGGATGGCTAATTACATTAAAACTGTTTAATACTCAGACAGAAGGAGGAATAGAGGAGCAGGGTGTTTGATCAGGCACAATTCCCTTTCTCACGTTGTACAACGGACACAGTTGGTTTTTTCAGAAAGTTCTTCATGCATATGAACATACTGTTCTTTCTGATTGAACTGATTTCTACCTGATCTTTGCTTGGCTACTTCCACCCAGACTTTAGATCTCACAGTCTTACTAACTGAGGGACCCTCCCCCCACATTTAAATTAGGTCTCCCCATTTTGTTCTCTGAATCTTTCCTTCTGAGTGTTTATCATAATTTTTTTATACATTAAATTTGGTGATTTTGTTTTTATTCACTGAGAGCTCTGTGAGTGCTGGGACCATTTGCCAGTTGTTCACTAGCATTTCCCACTTCCTAGCTTGGGGCCAGCCAAGGACATGGTGACACGTGCTAGGTATTGGTTAAGACAATACCTAACAAATATAAATCCTGGAGGTGGACGTAAAGAATAAGAAGCTGAGAGGGAGAAAATGCAAATAAAAGGTTCAAACAAATCTATAAGTTACAATTGGAAAATAGTAAAGAGCCCACTTTGGCTGGAGAGTAGGTGTGATTTATGGTAGGAAATAGAAGGAATGAAAGTCCTTGAGGAGATGGATGGGGTCATGGTGTTGAAATGCTTGAGACCCTAATTAAGGAGTTTGTATGGAAGTGTTGATAACAGAAAACTGCTAAAGGTTGTTGTTGGATTTTTTAATCCAATAACTTATTTTTAAAGCAGAATATGGGGAGGAGGGTAGAGTAGTATTTTTGTAAGTGCTTCTAAGCAAATGATGGGTTTATTAGAGTGGGTTTTTTAGAAGAGGTGACTGTCTAAAGAGCAGATTTAATGCAAGTTCAGGCATGAGTTTGAATAGAAGGAGAAGATTTTAGGAGAATATGTGGTAACAAATATGAAGGCAAGAAAAAACACTTGACATTTGGTTAATAGAGTGATTCAATTTAGTCATCTAAATTGTCAATTTTGAGAAGCACTTTTGAAGACAACCATTGTCCTTTTCTGTACTGTGTCAAATTAATAAAATATTAACTAGAGTATTTTGCTTAAAATAAGGAGAACTTAACTTGAGAAACATGTGTAAATTCAGTCTGCACTCACCACATACAAAGTTTCATTTTCAGTCATTCTAACTTGCAGAACTGCAAAGAGATACCAAATCTTCAAAATTGTTGATTTTTTTCAGTGATTTTAAATGGATAATGAAAAAAAATAACCATCCACTAGAATTCATATTTCACAGAAGTATCTGAAGACTTGCTGAAATGAATGTGTTTATATTAAAAATTAAAAATCTCACTTCTTCCAAAAAAATTCAGGATCTGACAAAAATTTACAAAAATGAAATATGTCTACCCTTGGAAAAAAACTTCTCATGTAAATAGGATGTATGAAACAGAAACCAAATACACTCTTTGCAAAATATACCAAAAACCATTGTGTATTCAATCAGCATTTATCAAAAACGTTTATTAAAGTACTTTCAAGTGTTGACATAAAGCAGAAGTGCAACCACCATGTCTACTAAACAAAATACTAGATTAATGTAGAAGAGAAATTCTATCTCCATATTCTCCATGACAGGCTGGTCATTTCACATCCTGACATATCGATGCTGAACATGGCATGTGAGATTGGATGATAGTATAAGGATTGCTGAAATTTAATGGTTACAACACATGCTTTAAAATTCAAGGCTTCTATTCCTGGGTTTATGACTCAGATGTTATTCCTAATGGGCTTATTTTTTTCTGTTGCTGTTCTGTTTTTAAACTCCTACTAGCTAATCTATAAAGATGAATCATAGCCTGCTTCAGATCTTTCATCCATTTTTGAAACTTTCCTTCTCACTACCCAAATTATTAGTCAAACTTATGTATATTAGTAATTATTCACAAATGATTTCAATATTCACCAATCTATATATATCTATATATATAAAAGCCAAGCAACCGGAACGCTGGAACAACTGGAATGACCAGAATAACCGGTTGCTTTGACATTCACTATGGCCTCGATCGCCACCCCCCCCCCAATTGGGGGCAGGGCTGGCTGGCCAACCTCCCAATTCCCCTCCCCCCAGCTGGCCCAGCCCCCATTGGCCCCAATTGGGGCAGGCCAGCCGGACGCCACCTGTGCACAAATTCATGCACTGGGCCTCTAGTTATCTATAATGTGCCAAGAACTGTGTCAATTGCTAATGATATAAAGAATAAGATAAATCCTGGCCAGTGTTTCTAAGTGGTTAGAGCACCAGTCTATGCACGGAGGGGTCTCAGGTTCAATTCCCAGCCAAGGGCACATAGCTGGGTTGCAGGTTCAATTCCTACCCTGGTCAGGGTACATATGGGAAGCATCCAATTGATGTGTTTCTCTTATATCAATGTTTCTTTCTCTTCTCTCCTTCACTTCCTCCCTTACACTCTGTCTAAAAATCTATGTAAAATATATTCTTGGGTAAGGATTAACACACACAAAAAGAAAGAATAAGATAATATATCCAGAGACTAATGAACAGTGCTCCGTGTTCTACTTTGATAATTATGCAGAAGAATATAGAACATATGTAAAGTAATAATGATACAAACATATTTTGTTTCTCACACCAAGCAGCTCATGGATTCTATTCCTGAGTTTTGAATAAAGAAAGATACACATACAGATAATGTAAACAATATTCCTAGGTATCTTTTCATAGTTCTAGAAGAAAAGATTGGCTTTGCTGCAAGCTAATGAGGAAAGAGATGAAAAAGAAATATCTTCTGTAAAAAAAAAAAATCTGTCCTCATCATAGTAATTTCATTGCATTCACCTTTTTTGCACTTAATTTTTGTTATTTAACTTAAATTTTTTTCAAAATATTGCTAAATTTCTCCCCTTATTTTTAAATAGACTTTTATTGATTTCAGAGAGGAAGGAAGAAGGGAGAGAGAGATAGAAACATCTATAATATAAAAGCCTAAGTGATCATTATGACCGGTCGACCAGTCGCTATGATGCACACTGACCACCAGGGGGTAGATGCTCAATGCAGGAGCTGCCCCCTGGTGGTCAGTGTGCTCTCACAGCCAACCTCCCACGGCTGGCCAACTTCTCCTGGTCCCTCCCCCTGGACTGGGCAAGATGGCCCGGATTGGTCCAATCATCAACCAGGCCAAGGGATCCCAGCCGAGCACAAATTCGTTCACCGGGCCTCTAGTTAATGATAAGAGAGAATCATTGATTGGCTGTCTCCTGCATGGCCTCCTGCTGAAGATCAATCCTGCAACCTGGGCATGTGCCCTTGACCAGAATTGAACCCGTGACCCTTCAGTCTGCAGGCCAACACTCTATCCACTGAGCCAAACCAGGTAGGGCACCCCTTGTTTTCTGATAGAAGCCTCAATACACAGAAGGTATATGGTCTGTTTGGCCTTAGAGGAACTATTCATGGCTAAGAAAAAGGAGAAAGCCCATGAAAAAGGATGTCATTGTGTGTGATGAGTGATGCTCCCAAAGTTTAGCTAACACCAGCATCGACAACAGCACCATGAAGCTTCAGACAAGGTCAGACAATTTTATTTCCGCACGCCTCGTCCACAGCTGGACTGCTGTTTCCCTCACCTGGGAGAAGCAGAAAGGATTTCTGAGCAGTCCTGCTCATAGCTTCCCTGACCTGGAACAACCTGTAGAAGAGAAACAAAACCCCGTGGAACAAAGCAGCAGTTACCATTATACATGTAAATGAAACGTCGCTCTCTTTTCATTTTCTGTTGTTTCACGAGCATAGTCATATTTATTGCTCCTGCCAAGTCATGCTAGAAGCTGAAGAAGCTCAGGCCCACTGTGTGTTTATGTTGAGGTGATAAGTAGGGGGAGGAGACAGAACGGTTCTGTAAACCAAGAAGTCGCCCGCGTCAATCCTGCCTGTGTCATACAGGCCTAACCCTCAGAGGTGGTGAGCACTGATGTGCTGCTTAAAGTCTCTGTTCCTTTAAGGACTTGGTTTGGTGGGTACTCTGTTTGATTGTTTCTGTTATGTTTCTGCTTTTATTTTCCTTTTATTTTTTTACTCAATAAAGTGCGTGAGTCACAGCTTCCTAATGAAAGAGAAGATTAAATGTTAATGTTTAAAAGGAACACTAAAGTTAACACTCTGCTCACTTCCCTGGAAGCCTTAAGGGTGAAGCAATCAGGGAATGGATTACCTGGAAGGTCATAAAGGCATCAAGCTATGCTTTCATGTCATTAGGTGAGATTATTGTAGAAATGAACTGTCCGTGCCCGGGCTACCCTGAGACCTACTAGGATGTTGCAAATGCCCTGAAGAAAGCAGTGATATCAAACATGCAGGAAACAAAAGCTGGGTCTGCAGGGCTTGGGGGCTGGGTCATTGTCCAGAACGCGGAGTGCTAGCATTGATTCAGCTGTAACTATCTATAAAAGAGATTCTCAAAATGTAGCAAGTATTCCCAGATGATATCTTAACACATAGATTGCTAGGCCTCAGCTGCAGAGATTCTGATTCAGTAGGTTTGGGGTGAGGCCCAAGAAACTGCTAAGGCTTTGAATGATGCCAGTGTTTCTGACGGGACCATTGAAAGAGGGGCTTGAACGACATCAGGAGCCAGGTAAGGAGAGTGAATGCGAGAAGCTGCCACAATAGAAAGGGATAGCACTTGCAGAAGAGAGAAATAGGCCCTTCCCGAAGCATCCTGGATGGAAAGAAAATATAATAATAAAAATAACAACAACAATAAATGCTGTTCTAGTTCAACTAAAAAGATGAGCCCAAATCATCCTGTTAGCTTCATGAACCCAAAGAGCTTCTATATACTATTAAGATTCTAAACACTCGAAGTACACACTTGTTTATGACTTTATTAAATTTGTTCTCTGTATTTTGATAGCAGAAAACTGAAGTTCATCAAGAGAACTAGAAAATGGCCATAGGGAAACTGTCTCAACAAGGACTTTTTATTTTTATTATTTTTAAATATATTTTTATTGATTTCAGAGAGGAAGGGAGAGGGAGAGAAAGATAGAAACATCAATAATGAGAAAGAATCATTGATCAGCTATCTCCTGCATGCCCCCTCCTAGGAATCGAGCTCACAACCCGAGCATGTGCCCTGACAAGGAATTGAACCGTGACCTCCTGGTTCATAGGTCAATGCTCAATCACTGAGCCACGTCAGCTGGACAAGAGGAACTTTAAAAAAAATCATGTGCACCCAAGAAGCTAGGAGTAAGCTGCCTGCTGATAATGGAAGTTCAGGAGAACTTACGAGTAGCATGTTGCAACGTGTATCCAACAGCTGGGACACAGAGAAAGAACAACCAACATTGACTGGGTGCCTGCTGTGTGCTATGATCTCTTCCTGGTACCTTTAGAACATCTTCCTTATTCATTCTTGCAACCATTCCATAAGATGGTATCATTAGAGTAATTTACCCACAGGGAATCTGACACTCAGAAAGATGAGGGAACTTGTCTGTTGTCACTTATTTAGTAAACTCAGGGGTCGGGGGAGGGGGGTGGTCCCTCAGCCTGGCCTGCACCCTCTCCAATCCAGGACCCCTCAGGGGATTTCCAACTGCCGGTTTAGACCAGATCCCATGGGACATCCCTCTCGCAATCCGGGACGCTGGCTCCTAACCGCTCATCTGCCTGCCTGCCTGATCGCCCCTAACCACTCTACCCTGCAGGCCTGATTGCCCCTAACTGCCTCTGCCTTGGCCCCGTCACTGTGGCTTTGTCCAGAAAGATGTCCGGAAGGACATCGGGAAGATGTCCGGTCTATCCAGTCTAATTAGCATATTATCCTTTTATTAGTATAGATGTGGGATTGGGGAGGGGGAGACCTAAGGTCTGTCTACTTTGATGACCATTTTGTTTTCTGTTATATCACTGGCTTTTCCCTCAGCTGGAGAACTGTGAACATTGGAAGGGGTGTGTCCATGTTTAACCTCTCCCTTGTTCTAGCTTCCTGTCTGAAAATAAAATGACCAAATTCCCCTTTTTCTTACAGTCAAATAACATGGCCACTACCACACCAGAAGACAGACCACATTTATTATGTCACCAAAATACTCTGAAGAAAGTGAGGTAAAATGCAAAGAGCAGGAGTTTGGAGTCCCACTATCCCAGATTTAAATCCTGGTTTCATTACTTGTTGCCACGCTACTTTTCTGGGTGACATGCCAGGGTGACCACATCTAATTAATTTGAGAATAATCAGACCAATGTGCCACAACTGAGAATTGCTAAGTGACAAAAGCACAGTGTCTGCCACATTGCAGATGTTACAGAAATGATTTTCTTCTACTTTCCCCTGAGTAATTTTCTAAGCCAACACCCTCAAGAAATGTTTTTACTACTTGTTAACAACTCTCCTTTGTTTTTCTCAACAGCCCCTTATCTTAACTCTTTTACTTTTGTTTCCTGTTCCACTGGTCTCTTCCGCTTTGCAATGCTTCTAATCTTTTACTGAGAGAGAAAAAAAAAAATGTCCTCTGTCTCATTACCTCCCTAGAAAATATATACCAGCCAAGATCCTAACATTCCCTGGAGAAAAGATGCCGTCTGCATGCAAAGTTGAAGCAGTCTGAAATCGCTCGAGCTTAATCACATTCCATGATTCAGCTTTTTATGTTTCTATTTCTTTAAAATTAGTTTTAATCTTTCCTGATTATAAAGGTATATATGCTAATTGTAGAAAATATTAAAACATGGACATTTTCTTTAGAAAGAAAAAGTCCTCCAAAATCTTGCAACCGAGGAAAGAAACCTACACTGTTAATATTCTTAAGTATTTTCTTGCAGGCTGTGTGTGTGTATGTGTGTGTGCGTGTGTGTGTGTGTGTGTGTTTATAATTGGGTTCTTATGGTTTATTTCATTTGAAATTATATCATCTTCTTCTCCCCTTGTCATTCTATGATGATTGAATAACACAGTTTTTAATGGTTGCATAATATTTCATCACATACCTACCTTTTGCCTTTTTTATGTGTTTATTATAACACCCCCATGAAAGGAGCCACAATATGAATAACTATTAAATTACCATTGCTTGCAAAATAAGACTAATGAGAAAACACAAGGTATAATGCATGTTCAATCTCTCAATTTTTTACTTAATAATTTGAAAAAAGTATAGAGTTTAAAGCTATGGATTTGGCACCAGAAGAAATTAAAATATCAAAAAGTCAGTATCGCTCAGTGACTCAGGATCAACAGTTGTATAAATTCATGTTATATTGTAATGAAAATGTTTACTCAGATACCATTTTTGCTAGCATTTGGAAGACATTCCATTTTCTAAAAATATCTGTTGAGGCAACTGAAAATAAAAATGACTCTTGTATCTTTATATTTCTATGATATAAAAAAGCATTTTTTTAAGAAGAGAAATACTGGGTCCCAACCTTATACAATATGTATGGTACAAGGACAGAGGGTTATACACTCACTGAGAGAAGAAAATTTCAGATTTTAGATTGTAATTATTTTACTGTTTCATATTCATAATACTCTGTACACTCTTTATTCATACCTGTTGTATGAATCCAGACAATTCTTTCATTCATTCATTAGCATCAGTTTCTAATCTGAAAAACGAAGGCAATTGAGCTATACAATTTTTTAGGCCCATAGCTGCCCTAAAATCATGAATTTCCATGTTCTAAAAGGTTTCTAAAATCAAAACATAATGAAATCATATGAGGTTAATTGTTTTTGAGAATGGGAAAGAATATGCTTTAAAAACTTTATAAGCATTTAAAAGATATACTGTTACATATCAGTTATAATAAAAATTTAGACATTTAAGAAATGTATAAAGTATCATAGTTAACTATAGTCCCTGATTATATAGAACTTTATTGTGGATGTTTCCATAATTAATTATAATCATCATTTAAAAATATTTATTTACTTTAAACAAAGAGGTCTATAAAAAGTATAAATCCAACTGACCAGGGACCAGAAAAGTCTAGTTAATTAGCTCCAATCTAGTACACAACCATACAAATACATGTAGGGATAAAACATGCATTAGTTTTAAAAAGAATATGCTTAGTTTAAAAAAGTTCCTATTAACAGAGGACTATTCATTTTGATAAGATTGCATTTAGTAAAAACAATGAATGAAAATATTTCTTTATTTTGTAAGATAACAAATTGCATAGGAAAAGATGCATTGTCTCAAATTTCAACCATTTAAAATATTTGCTTGTTATAGAATTATTTTGGTTGGCTCAATAAATACATTCCATAAAGAGTTATTTTTGAGGAGTACATTAGGAGTTATGATCTTATGGTATGAAGGTAAATTACACTGTGCATTCTTGTCACCAATGCCTTTTTGGCCTCTTTTGACTCTCGCCAAAATCAATTTTCACTCTTTTTAGTTATCTGTAAACAACGTCAATATGTTTGGTGAAAGCACGGGAGAAAGGAAGGCCGAGCTGCTGTTGGCATCCTGTAGTGAATGCTTTCTGTTGCGTGCATTTGTCACATGTACACAGCCGGGGGCCTGGAGGCCTAGAGGCCTAGGTAGAGCAGTGATGGAGATTATCAGAAAGATCACTCAAACATAACTATGGCCAGCATGGCTTCTACCCTTCACTCCTGTTTTAAAAATTGCTCAGACTTTTTCAAGAAATGGATAGAGGCGTGTTTGAGGAGCAGCATGCTTCTCTTATTTTGCTGAGAGAGTCTCTGGCATTGGCCACACAGACTTCTGGGAACAGCTACCATTTTTAATGGCAAGCTACCATGTCCTCTGATAAAAACCTTCCCTTTCCATTTTTTTTTAAAGCGGTTTGCCTGTTTTCATGTGAGTGTTTACTTCTTTCTTCATAAAAGCCTAAAATGTCTTGCACTTTGGCAAAGTGAGCTGATTTCCTTTTTTGGCTTCTGAATTACTTAAAGTAAAAAAAAAAATTATTGACTGCTTGAGCTTTAATTGTCATATCAGTCGATATTTCTGAGCTCCTTTTCATAGGAACAAATGTTTCTAAAGCTACAAAGAGGCCACAATTTCAGTAATAAAAGTAAATAAGAAGAAAGCATGGTCATTTACTATTTTCAACTACCAAAACATATGGGAAAGAATCAAAATGTGTGTATACCCTACCTACAAACTAGCTGTAGTTAAACATAAGCTGTTTAACATGAATGTTAGCAACCTCACAAATACCTTCTCTACAAACCAGGGCCTTGCAGAAAACCATAAAAGGGAAGGAATATAATTTTGTTTGCTGGCACTCACTGAAAAGCAAAAATAGAATAGTAACAGAAATCATATTTGCCAGCTCTAACCGAAGGAGTTGTGAAACATCATCTCAGAAAATTGTAAATTATTGCAAGAATGTTGTCGTTATGGTGTTATTAACTATGTTACAGAGGAGCTACAACTTTTGTTTAGCAGAAACTGATTTAGAGCAACACACAGCCATTAAGTAGCACACAAGGATCTAAATATGTTTTTCAAAACGTATTTCATACAGTGATATGGAGCATTTCAAAATTTAACTTTAAGTTGAAATATAACACATTCTTTTACTCCCTGGTGAGAATTAGGACTTTTGCAATGGTAGTTTTCAAGTCTGGTGCTAGGGATTTCAAATAATACCTCTGAAATAATTCACTTCTTTTTTCTGTGGGTGGATTGGAAGGACAATAAACTATGTGCTGTTTATTTCATCAATTCTGAATCTTTTAAAGCAATTTTTTTGTGTGTGTGAAAGTTGGCTATCACATACTTATAGTAAGAAATAGCTTGATTCTTATAGGGAATTATTGCTCTTTTAAAAAATGGCTCACTGGCTATGGTTTGAGTAATGTAACCTTTCAAATACAGATTGCACATATCCTGCAAAATTCATAAGCTTTGAATTACAGGTGTGTATGTGAAATTTTGAGGCACATAGGGCATGTTTGAAGAACATGCCACTTGGCCACAACTCTAGACAAATTAGTTGTGGAGTCCTTTTGTTGATGCTGCAATAATGCACACTTCACCTAAAAAAAAAATGACTCCCTGTATTGGTTACTAAATCATGTCAGTACATTTTTTTTGTGGATTTTCAAGTGTAAGTGTGAAAGCTTCATGGAATTATTTTTCATGCATTTTCTAATTACAATTTTTCAATCCATGTAATATCCAAGGAAACATAAAAGAGACATGAACCAATTTATATCTCTATGAATTTTTTTAAATAATCAGAAAACTAAACTTTCTGACCATTTTTTTTTCTGAAATGGCTTTCTTATACGGTCTCAAAAACAAATTTATCTACAGTCTAAATTCAAATATAAAACCCTTTGCCAAGATATGCATTTGGCTTTTTTTTTCTTTTGGAGAACTTTGTTCTCTGTAAGAACAATTTTTACTTTTGAGTTCTGAGGCTCTAAGTCCCAAAATAGTTTTAAAGTGGAAACAGTGGTTTTTAAGAAACCTTACTGCTCATTTTCTGTCTTAACTGGAGGTAGTAATGCCTGTCTTCCCCTTTCCTCTACTCTCCTCACATACACTTCAACAAGCCCACCAGCCAACTAGCCCACACGCTATTTCCTCCCTATAGCAAGTGCTTTGCAGGGGCTTTGTGGGTTGCCCGTAGCTAAGGCAATACAAATGAGTCCCTCGGAAACATGTTAGTAAAAGGTATACAACCAATGTTACGAACCAGCTGGCTCCTATATCACCAAATGCTGAGTTATTACACATTTGCAAAACAGGTTTAGGCAATAGCTGAACTTACATGCAGCTCCATGCTTTGTAGGGAAACAGAGCTCTTTCAAAACCAGAACAGCAAAGCGTGGCTCTTCTGAACCCAGAAGAGAAAACCTTGACCCTGCCTCCTTCCTTATTTCAGTGGCTTGGCTAACCAAAGGCAAACTCTAACTCTGATAACTATTTGGAGAAGTGGGTTCTTTTGTTGGTTGGGGGAATTCTCTTTTATATGCTCTCCAGCTCCAGGCTGTGATGGTTCCTGGTGTCTTTAAACCCCTGACAAGACAAAGTCTCTGCTTTCCCTTCTGTATTAGCTTCTTGTCACACCAGGAATTTCCTCTCAAGCTTAGTTGCCAATGGATTTTTTCTCTTTCCTTGGCTTTCCATCCATGGCATTCCTTAACTTAGTTTACTGCTTTAAATTTCTGTATCGAAATCTGTCCATTTCCCGTGTATGTCCCTCCTCACTATTCATTGCATCTATCAATGCATCTGTTGCCCACTATTCTTTAACTGATGAGGGAATAAGAAAGCAGTAGAAATTTGGCTATGAGATTTGGGGAATGGCCCCTCATAGTCCCGGATTGCAATAAATGTGACTCTTTAATTCGACTTCTTGAGGCATCCTTCTGTGATTCGCGGGGTACATTACAACAATGGGATGAGAAGAAACCATGAAGGAAAAAAAGATGATCAGAAAAATAGAGGGTAAATGAGAAAGAACTGTGTCACGAAGCCATGTGAGAAACAAATTTAAGAGAGTGGGCACCCAGCCAGTGTGGCTCAGTGGTTGAGCATGGTTGAGTGGTTGAGTTCTGAGGCTCTAAGTCCCAAAATAGTTTTAAAGTGGAAACAGTGGTTTTTAAGAAACCTTACTGCTCATTTTCATGAACCAAGAGGTCATGGTTCGATTCAGGTCAAGGCACATGCCCAGGTTTCAGGCTTTATCCCAAGGCGGTGTGCAAGAGGCAGCTGGTCGATGATTCTCTCTCATCATTGATGTTTCTGTCTCTCTCCCTCTTCCTTCCTCTCAACTATGTTTCAATAAAAACATACTTTTTTTTAAAAAAAAAAAAGAAAGAAAGCAGTAGAAATTGAGGGATTGTTTTAAATGTTGAACGAACAAGAAAATTATCAATACTATATCTAGTTGATAAGAATCTATACACTCAAGTATTTTAAAAATTGCCCATTCTTTTGCAATCATAACTTTACAATTTTATGATAATACTGATAGCCTTTCCCATTGGGATGGCAGGAAATTGAACCCGCAGTACTCCCCACCTTCCCTCACCTTGACCAACCCTGGCCCCACAATTGTATTAGGGGACAGAAATCAATTGAGATGCAAAGGCAATAACAGGTGGTAAGAATTTGCTCCTCCCCTACTTAAGACCATCAGATTACTGATTCTGTTATGACAGATTTCCTGTGCTCTCAACAGAAGCCACAAATCTTAATTGTATGTGAATTTTCTCAAATTGTAAGTGTTAATTTATTTATTTGCTTTTTAATATATATATTTATTTATTGTTGACAGTATTGTTATTAGTATTACAGATGTTCTCCATCCCCCCGCTTTGTCCCTCTCTACCCAGCTCCTACCCCACTCCAGGTCTTTACCACACTATTGTCTGTGTCCATGGGCTATGTATATATGTATACAAGTTCTTTGCTTAATCTCTTCCTGCCCCCCCCCAGTTACCTCCCTAAAAGGGGTTAATTTCCAGAATATATAAAAACCTCTTACAACTCAACAAAAGGAAGACAAATAATCCAATTTAAAAATGGGCAAACGACCTGAATAGACACTCCAAAGAGGACATACAGATGGCTAATAGACATATGAAAAAAATGTTCAACTTCACTAATCATCAGAGAGGTACACATTAAAACAACAATATGAAGTATCACCTCACACTGGCCAGAATGGCTACCATCAATAAATCAACAACAAGTGCTGGCAAGGATGTAGAGCAGTGGTTCTCAACCTTGGCTGCACATTAGAATCACCTGGGAATCTTTTTTAAAATCCTGATTTTCTGGGCCTCATCCTCCGGAAATTCTGTTTCTTTGTTATGGGGTGTGGGCCCAACATTAGTAACTTAGGAGAGATATGCCAGGGGTCGAGGCCCAGAAATCAGGATTTAAAAAAAACTTCCCAGCCCCTTCGGTTGGTGCCAGGATTAAATTACTTTAGCTAAAGATCTGCAAACTGGCCAAGTGGCCCATCAGGATATGAGTGGATAAAAAGGCTGTGGTATATTTACACACTGGAATACTATACAGCTATAAAAAATAAGGACATCTTATGCACCCATATGTTCATAGCAGCACAATTCACCATAGCTAAGATCTGGAAACAGCCTAAATGCCCATCAGTAGATGAATGGATTAGAAAACTGTGGTATATCTACACGATGGAATACTATGCTGCTGTAAAAAAGAAGGAACTCTTACCATTTGCAACGACATGAATGGAACTGGAGAGCATTATGCTAAGTGAAATAAGCCAGTCAATGAAGGAAAAATACCACATGATCTCACTCATTCATGGATAATAAAGACCATTATAAACTTATGAACAAAAATAGATATAGAGGCAGAGCTGCCTCAAACAGACTGTCAAACTGCAGCGGGAAGGCCAGGGAGGGGAGGGGGGGAGAAGGGGGGTGGTAAGAGATCAACTGAAGGACTTATATGCATGCATATAAGCATAACCAATGGACATAAGACACTGGGGGGTAGGGGAGGCCAGGGGATTGTCAAGGGTGGGGGGGAAAAAGGAGACATATGTAATACCCTTTGTAATACTTTAAGCAATAAAAAAAAGGATATCTTACCCTCTGTGACAACATGGATGGACCTATAACCCCAAAGCTATTTCTTAAAGGCTTCCAGTAGTTCAGCAATTAGTCACAAATTTCAATGACTTCTAGGGTCCAATTGATGCACACCATTTTGAAGGAGCTAACTCAGCAGTTTATTTTTGGTAGTAGTAGGTGGTACCAGGGATGAGTTAGTCCCTTGCTCATACAGATGACTTAGAATAAGGAATTAACCTATCAGTGTGTTTAGGGACAAAATTATCAAATTAAAGTTGAGGCAGGGGACTCAGAAGAGAGAGATGCTGGTAGCGTTCACATGTATAACTAAGACATGCTCTGGTGAAAATAAGGTTTTGTTTTCTTAGGTGCAAATATAAAATAAGACAACAAAGCACCAACACAGTTGCCTCTGAAATAGGTGCCCAACAAATGTTTAGTGAAAGGAAAGAAAGGCCTTCTCATATCAAGTGGAACTGGAGAACATGTTTGGCATCTTGGTTGACTCTTTGCAGAGATTCTGTAACTTCAACACTATGGGGAATATGTTAGTAAAAAAAGAGACACTAAAGGCTGGATGTCGATACATAATGTGCTTCAAAAGTCCAGGCAAGAGCTCACAGGTAAGGTCTGAATCTGGACATGGAGGATGAGAGGAATGGAAAACCAAATTGCAAGCAATGATGTGAAATAAAATGGATAGGATTTGGTACCAAAGCTATAGAGATTGATTCAGGGAGAGCGAACTAGACATAAATATCTAAATTTTAAAGATTGAATGGTTAGGAGCATGAAGGTGCCTTTAATCAAAAGTTGGTAAATGAAGAGTATGTTTTAGAGGTCCTATGACCTATTGTATTTTGGACAAATCACATCATGAAGCTCTACATCTTCAAAGTTTCCATTGGTTCCCTGCTGCCAATGGGACAAATTGTAACCTCTTCTATTTGGTCTAAAAAGTCCTTTAACATATGACCTCACAATGCTCTCTAGTCCCTTTAGAGCACCTTACATGTCTGATCTTCTACATCTACTCAAACACTTTTTTTTTGCTCTTTCCAAAGCATTCCAGGCAAACACCTCAGGCATATTTTCTATGTCGGCCATGCCCACCTTCCTCTTCACCCAGCAAACATGCCCTGTCCTAGACCCAACATTGAAGATGCCGAATTGGTGAGACCATTCCAGCTCCCCCTGGCAGATTGGTCAGTGGTGTTTTCTCTTTTATAAGAACTTTTATTCCAACCTCAGTATTGTGTTCCATCTCTAGTCTATGGGCTTCTTAAGGAAAGGGATCATATAATGTTTATCTGTATAGTGCATGTACAGCCTGTAGTAGCAGTTTATTTGTTAATAAGATGAGTTGAATATTTGAAAAGGAGAGTGATCTATGGTGTTAGATTAAAAGTTAAGTCCTGGCCAGAAAATTCAATTGATTGGAGCATAGTCCCTATATGCCAAGGTTGTAGGTTTGATCTCCAGTCAGGGCACATACAAGAAACAACCAATGAATACATACATATGTGAAACAACAAATTAATGTTTCTCTCTCTCCTTCCTCTCTCTCTCTCTCTCAAATCAATTTTTTAAAAAGTTAAGAGTGGTTTAGGGAGATACACTGAATATGGGATTTGTGTGGTTATCTGGGAGGAAACTTTTCCAATAGACCAGTGAGGGGAAGTCTGGACTCCGAGTTGCTGAAGAGAGAGAACGCCAGGGAAGGAAGAGGGGGCAGAAAGAACAGACTACCTTTTAAATGAGTAAGGCTATGAAATAAAAGAGAAAGTGATGGCTTTTTAAGTTGAGAGCAATAATAAGGAAAGTTTGCTTTGTTTTGGTGACAATTTTGGCCTACATTTATAAAGGAGAAGAAAGGAATTAACTTAAAAAAAAAACAAAGCAAATGAGGGGGGATTAAAAGAATGAGAAAGCAGTGTGTTCAGGAGATGGGAAGAATTGGGCTCAAAAAATAGGTGGTGTGGTTTAGCAAGGAAAATGGAAAGGTCTCTTTCCTTCTAAAACAAGAGAAAGAAAGAAAAGGATAATTGAGATGAGACCATTTGATGTCATAAGAGAAACATGGAGGATTTATGTTAATCAGCCTAAATCCTCTTAATGAAAGGAGTGTAATGGTCACCAGCTGAGAGGGAGATAGTCAAGAGTAAGTTTTAGGTTGATCACAAGCAATGGTGAAGTCAATAGAATATAAACCAGTGACATCACAAATATTACTGAACAACACTGAAAACCCATCTGAGGCCAGGGGGCATACGTTAACAGTCCCTGCAATACACTGCAAATCACTGTGTGACATCCATCCAATACACATCACCGTGTGACATCCTGGAGCCACATTTTCTCCTGAGTGGAGAAAATAGACTGTGGAATGTGTCCAGGATTGGGGAATAAGGTAAAGGGGTAATGAAAGATAAGTTTAAGTGATTATAGGATCTTTAAGTGGGTAATGAGGCCAAGGAGATAGTGTGGTTTTTCATACCTGAGTATAGTTCAAAGGGCTTAGAAATAGTCACAATGGGGACAAAGCAACAGATTCCGTAGGAGTGTGGAAACTCATGACGTGAGATGGCTATTGTGGACTGAGAGGCAGGTTCCAGAATTTATCATGAAGGACCGTTTTGAGTGACAACTAGGGCAGTGATGGCAAACCTATAACACGCGTGTCAGAGGTGACACGCGAACTCATTTTTTTTGGTTGATTTTTCTTTGTTAAATGGCATTTAAATATATAAAATAAATATCAAAAATATAAATCTTTGTTTTACTATGGTTGCAAAACCACATAAGGGTTTCAAAGGAGAAGGTCTTGGTGAGTTGCTGTTGCAGAACCATGAAGCCTGGGTGAGAGTGGGGAGCAACAATGTCATCTGGTCCCAGCTCTGCTTGGGGGGAGAAGGACAAGTAGAGTTGTCCTTTTGAGAAGGAAGAAGGGACGTGCTGTTGTAAATGGAAACCAGGAAAGGAAAAAAAAAAGAGCGAGTGTCCCAGGCAAAGTTTACATGTATATGTGAACATATTTGTTCCCAATTGACAGATGTAAAATATGTACGAAGGTAAATATAACTAACACTAAAAAATAATAATAATAATAATTTTCCATTCAGAGGTTACCAGTTTAGGACATAAAATGTTTAGCAAAAAACAAACAAACAAAAAAACACAAAAAAACCACAGGATTTTATACTGCTGATATTCATGGGATACTTTAAAATAGCCTTACATCTCAAAATGTCCTATAACCAATAGGTCCTAACCTTTGATTAATTTGATTTTTTACTTATGCTGTATTGTAGATTATCATTTTTAAAATTTTCTATATTCTCTCCAACATCAATATAAGTTTTTAATAGATAATAAAGTAATTCATAGTGGTTCAATAGTTTACTAGTTTTCTAAATTTTACTGAGTACAAAATATATTCCAGGTACTGTGCTATGGACTAAAGATGCTGAAAGGGGCCATTAGAAGATATTTCTTTTTTAAGAATGCTGAGTTTTCAAGCTATTTTTAATTTTGTGTAAGTATGCAAATAATCTTTTAATATAATCAGAAAATTTGTTGGCATGTAAAAAATAGATTATTTTAAAACTTGACCTTATTTTAATAGGTATATTTATGTAGTTTAAACATAGTAACAGTATTACAAGATTACAGTGTTATTTTAGAACATTAAAATATAGTAAAACTAAGTTGTTTATGAATTCTCACACATAAAAGTCTTGAATTTAAAGAACTAAATGTTGAATAATGTATGTGTGCTCTGAGGAGATTTGGAAAATTTAGGGTTGTGTCTGTGATATTTGTAATTATTACTGTTTTCTAAATAAACATTCAGAAATTAGTTCATTTGGGGAGAAAAATGGAGCATACCTCGAATGTCTCATTTGAAAGTTCTAGAACTTTTGTGGTTTTCATAGTACCTGAAGATTTAATGTATTTTCAGCTTCCAGAATATTGTAACTTAAAAAACAAAGTCATTGAACCATCAAAGCAAAAACGGTTTTAAAATGTAGTGCTTTATTGTACTGAATACGGAAAGCAGTCTTTTCTTATACAATTGTCCTGTTGGGTAAGAGGAGGAAAAGTGTTTCATGATTAAACAGTGACCGAACAGCTCCTTTACCCTTCCCTGCCTTTTTGGAGAGTCACACGTGTATGGTTGCCAAATCACAAAGAACCACAAAAAGGTACAGGACCCAGGGCCAGGACTGCAAGGACTGCGAAGGAAGCTGGTTTCATTATCATGCTGGCCGCGGGCTCTCCTAACTGGGTCACTGTAAATTGAATCCACCATTCTTATAAATGCTGTCCTATAAAGCAATATTTCTGCACATAGTTTTGAAAAACTGCTCAACTAAAATGCTGATTTTTTTTTTTACTTCCTTTGGTTATTTTACCACCAAAGTTTCTCGGCTTCCAGGTATTCATTGCTAACTTGGATAATGGATCTATTCAAATAAGGTTGGATGTGCCTAAAATGCTCCAGGTGTTAACTCTCGCCTATACTTCCCCAACTACTTGAGGTAGTGCAAAGAATTATCATCTTTCTATAGGTTGTTGTTTTTTGGGTTTTTTTACGCTGGTGATATAGTTCAGGGAAAATGAGAACTCTCTGACGTTTTTACTAGTTGTGTGGCTTTGAACAAATGGCTCTACCTCTTTAAAAAAAAAAAGATTGGGATGCTTATTGCAAGCAGTAAATGAGACCATGTCTAGCTTATTTCAACCCTGTTTCTTCTGCCTTGTTTCCTTAGGCACAGTTTCAAAATTTTCATCATTGCTCAGTTTTCAAGATCTTCCCTGTAGTTATCTGTGTCCTTGTCCACATCAATTAATGCTTTAGACTGCATTTATTAATACAGGCTTTAAAAAAAGATGTATTTTCATCTGCTCATGTAATAAGAAATCTGGAGATAGTTACATCAGCTCAAAAATGTTAGGACTTAGTTGTCTGATCCTCTTGACATTTGTGATCACAAGATTCATGTTCTAGCTTCAGTCACCAGGTCTAAATCCCAGGCAAGAAAAAGGACAGGAAAAAGGCCAGGACAGAAAGAGGGTGGAGGTGAGGTTGGGGGGAGGGGGCACATACCAGTTGAATCAGCTCATTCCTTTAAAAAGCTTTCCCAAAATTTCATGCAATAACCTCTACATATATTTCACTGGCCTCGAGTAGCTCTAGGAATAATTTAAGAGTTTAATATTTTAGGTTGGCTCATTGGCCTTCACATAGAAATTTTATGTTTTGATAGGAAGGGGGAGAGAAGAATGAGTGTTAGGTAAACCACATGCCGCATATACCCTGTCCTTTCTCTCCTAGTGGGTCCTAAGACCTTATTTATAACAGGAAGAGCATAGCACTTAGGATTAAGAACCATGAGCATATGAGTTAATTTTATGTGTCCAGTTGGCTAGACCAAGAAATCCAGATATTTGGTCAAACACCAACCAGTTTAGATGTCCCTGTAAAGGTACTTTTTAGAAGTGACTAACATTTCTGTCAGTAGTAGACTTTGAGTAAAGCTGATTACTTTCTAAAATGTGGGTGGGTTTCATCCAATCTATTTAAGGCCTTAATAGATGAAGAGTGTCTTCCCCCAAGGAGAGGTCATTCTGATAATTCTGTCTGACGTGAGCAGCAAAATCAACTCTTCCCTGGGTCTCTAGCCTTCCACTCTGGCTTGCAAATTTCAGACTTACCAGCAGTCCCCCCAATAAAGTGAACCAATTCCTTAAATTCAATCTCTCTCTCTCTCTCTCTCTCTCTCTCTCTCTCTCTCTCTATATATATATATATATATATATATATATATATATATGTCCCAGTGCATGAAAATTCATGCACTGGAGGAGGGGGTCCCTCAGCCCGGCCTGCCTCCTCTCACAGTCTGGGAGACCCCAGTGATCAGGGGAAGGTGATGCCCCATTACACCTCTGCTGCTGCCACTGCTGGCAGCGGAATCTTTGGCCGGCCCTGGTTACCTGAGCCTCAGGTGGCCCTGGGCAGCTGGGGGGTTGAAGGGACTGGGGGTCTCCAGAGGCATGCATGCAGAACAGCCAAGCCCACCTGCCGCCCCAGCGGAGCTGAGGGGACTGGGTGCCACCATCTTGTCACTGTGGGCGCTGCCATCTTTGTGATGCATGAGGGTCAATTAGCATATTCCCTCTTTATTAGATAGGATTTTGTGTGTGAGTGATATATATGTTTATTATATACTAGAAGCCCAGTGCATGAAATTCATGCACTGAAGGGGGGTGCCCTCAGCCCAGCCTACACCCTCTCGCAGTCCAGGACCCCCCATGGAGAGCAGGCATAAGCTGGCAGTCGGACATCCCTCTCACAGTCTGGGACCCTTCGCACCTTACCACCCACCTGCTCACTGCTCCTTACTGCTTGCCTTGCTGCTCCTTAGTGCTGCTGTGGAGGCAGGAGAGGCTCCCACCACTGCCCCTGCACTCACCAGCTGTGAGCCCAGCTTCTGGCTGAGTGGTGCTCCCTCTGTGGGAGTGCACTGACCACCAGGGGCAGCTCCTGCATTGAGCGTCTGCCCCCTGGCAGTCAGTGCACATCATAGTGACCATTCTGGTCCTTCCACCCTAACAGTTGCTTAGGGTTTTATTATATAGATGTACTAGAGGCTCGGTGCACGAAATTTGTGTACTGGGGGGGGGGTGTCCCTCAGCCCAGCCTGTATCCTGTCAAATCTGGGACCCCTCAGGGGATTCCGACAGCCTGCACCCTCTCACAATCCGGGACTGCTGGCTCCCAACCACTTGCTTGCCTGTCTGCCTGATTGCTCCTAACTGCTTCTTCCTGCCAGCCTGATCACCTCCTAACCACTCCCCTGCCAGCCTGATTGACACCTAACTGCTCCCCTGCCAGCCCAATCACCCCAAATGCCCTCCCCTGCCAAAATGGTCACCCCAACTGCTCTCCCCTGCAGGCCTGGTAACCGCCAACTGCCCTCCCCTGCTGGCCCAGTCACCCCTAACTGCCCTCCCCTGCTTGCCTGGTTGCCCCCAACTGCCCTCCCTTGCAGGCCTGGTCCCCCTAACTGTCCTCCCCTGCAGGCCTGGTCACCCCCAACTGCCCTCTCTCCCCTGCAGGCCTGGTCTCCCCCAACCTCCCTCCCCTGTTGGCCTGGTCACCCCCGTCTGCCCTCCCCTGCTGGCCTGGTTACCCCAAACTGCCCTACCCTGCAGGCCTGGTCCCCCTAACTGTCTTCCCCTGCTGGCCTGGTCGCCCCTAACTGCCCTTCCTTGATTGCCTGATTGCCCACAACTGCCCTCCCCTGCTGGCCATTTGGGTGGCCATCTTGTGTCCACATGGGGGTGGCCATCTTTGACCACATGGGGGTGGCCATCTTGTGTGAGGTCATGATGGTCAATTAGCATATTCCCACTTTATTAGATAGGACTAGACTAGAGGCCCCGTGCATGAGATTTGTGCACAGGAGTGGAGGGTTTCCCTCAGCCCGGACTGCACCCTCTCCAATCTGGGACCCCTCGGGGTATGTCTGACTGCCAGTTTAGGCCTAATCCCACAGAGATTGGGCCTAAACCGGCAGTCGGACATCCCTCTCATAATCCAGGACTGCTGGCTCCTAACTGCTCACCTGCCTGCCTGAATGCCCCCTAACAGCTCCCCTGCCAGTCTAATTGACATCTAACTGCTCCCCTGCTGGCCCGATCACCCACAACTGCCTTCCCCTGCCAGCCTGATCGTCCACAACTGCCCTCCCCTGCCACAACCCACCTCCTCCGCATGAGCCAGCGGAGACTCCGGGACTGGCTTCCTCTGCACTGCACAGAGCTGCGGGACCCCTAGGCCTCACTGCATGGAGCAACTGCTGGGCCCCGCCTCCACTGTGCATGTGGCCATCTTGTGGTGGCCATCCTGTGGCAACCATCCTACGGGGGCCATCGTGCATGAGGGCCACTTGGCTTTTATTGTATAGATATATCACATCCTATTTTATTTGCTTCTATGGAGAACCCTGACTAATACATTAGGTTTGAGTTTTGGGTCCCAGACTTACTAGTTGGGTGATACTGGACAAGTTACCTGCAACTCAGGACTAGTTGGAATGAATAGGAATGCTAAGACTGTGCTCTAAAGACCTTGTATAGGTGTGTATGAAGGATAATGGTGGGCAGTAGGGAGAAATCTTGGACCTTTTTATTTCTATACTATTGTTTTAACTTTATTTCTATTTAGTTGTTGCTTTTAATTGAGCTCACCCATTAAATTCTACTTGAAGAAGTGGGTCTACTGATTATAATCACACACCAGATGAGCTTTACTAGTAGGTTTCATTATACTTCTAACAAATAAGTGTTGTGTAAATGAATTCAGTTTTAGGCATGCTAGGATCTCCAACTGGTGGGGCCAGTTGGGACTGTGGTAAGGGAACTGATTCCCAATGTAGATGAGCTCCCCAAAAGTATCCAGTGCCCCAAATGACAGTGCTTAAAAGGAGATGAAAACCTAGATTAGATTAGATCAGATTAGAGTACATACACAGGGGTTCAGCCCAGTGGACAAAGAACAGCAGTGAGAGTTTCCGAACAGGGGTGATGGTGCTATGGGTGAAATCCATTATTTGGTCTGAGACTGCACAAGTAATTCTCTGCCTCCCCACCTGAGGTGGTCAGTGATGCTTCTGATATACTTGCTCCTGATCAGAGTGTTTCAGGAATAGAGGGGTTAATCTCGATATGCAAGTCTCTGTTGCCATGGTGAGTCTGGCTAGGGCAAGTAAGGTCTGACACCAGATCATATGACCTTTTTATTGTCAGAAACCCTTTACCTACAGGAGATACTCAATAAAAAAATATGATAGATAAATAAATCCTCAATGTCACTGTACAGCTCCCAATACAAACACAAAGGGGAGCATAGTATTAGACGTAAGAATATCATGTCCGTGTTTTCAAGGAGATGTTCTCTTTAAAGTGCAGCAGATTACCTCCCCCAGAAACAAATCCTTGCTTTTCCAGGTGTAAGAACATTTCTGCAGAAAGACTTTAACAGGAACATTGGTATATGGTGTTGTAGTCCACCTTAACACAGCAAATGAAAAGATTTCTACAAGAGGGAAAAAGCCATTTTTCATAAGCTGGTGAAATATAATACAAGTAGAGTTTATTGTTGGAACTGACTTTATTATTGACCCAAACTAATTCTCTGTGAAATTTGACCAGTTTGCATTTTGCATTTCATTCAGTTTCTTCTATAATAGCTTTAGGAGAGGTGGTTTTGACCAAAAGGATATCAGATATAGCTTAAAATTAATAATTTAAAATCTGTGGCGGTGTAAGCGATTAAGAGTTTTTTTTTTCTTCTTCTTTTTTGATAGTAGCATCTGGGTTTCAAGTTCAAGGTCTGCATACTTACCAGCTGGATGACCTTGGACAAATTGCTTAACCTCTATAAGTCTCAATTCCCTCACTTGTTAAGTAAGAGCAATAATAATACCTATTTCCTGATAGGTACTGAGTTTGAAGATTATATGGGGACGTTCGTGTAAAATACTTATTAGGCAAGTGCCTGGCATATAATGTAAATTGGTAAGTGTTAGTGATAAATTTTCCATTTTGAAAAAAAAAATGATGGCTATGTTTAATAGATACAAATCATCTTCCATTCCTAAATTGAAGTGAAATCTTATTGTGGTAATGATTACAATGGTGTCCTATTTACAGAGTTTCTTTTTA
>NW_005871314.1:325915-402790 GCF_000147115.1 Myotis lucifugus | reverse complement strand
GGGGAAAAGAGAGGGGGGGAGGGAGAGAAAGAGAGAGGGAGAGGGAGGGCTCATAAATAGTTTAGAACTGCTTTCTGGGTAATTGGAACTGAACCCTCATCATGGGTCTGGTTAACACTTGTACCTCTGCTCCCCTCTCCCCAGAGACCACCTTCCCTGGGCTTTGCTGTTGCTCAGGCTCTTCCTGGTGGTACCCTTAGGATTGTCTCAAGGTGATATTCACAGATGCTACCTTCAGAATAGCTGGAGGTTAATAAATTGCAGCTACTGTTATTTTACTACTTATATTTGGGAATTCAAACTCTATAGGATCACATCTAAGTAACAAATAGGAGTGAAAGATATTAAGCTTACATAAGACCCACCAAAGTGAAAATTTAGCTCAATGGCCCAAGGTCAACTTTTGAATTGCTAAGTATTGTGAAATGAGGCAACCCGTTTTTAGCCAGAGTCAAAGGGCTTAAAGCCAGGACTGAAATTAGGAAGACTGCCAACTGGGAAGAGTAGGGAAACACAAGCCTGACCCAGGATACCTGGTCGCATCGGTGAAGAGGTGAGGAGGCAATCAGTCTCTCAAGGAGACTCATGTTGGCATTCATTCAAGCTCTGAGGCAAGCTGGCCGCAAGCTGGAAACCTGAACCTTTCAGATACTTGAAGAGCATCGTGATCAATGTCTCTAATCCACTCTGCAATGATGGGAAGTCTGATTATTTAGCTTTAATCACCATTCAATTCGCAATACCAGACCTGCTCTCAAATCTACATTTAACTAATATTTACTGTGTATTTTTGCTCTTTATTCTTGTTCTCTCAGAAGCAGCGTGAGTTTTAAGTTCACATCTGTAACTAATGCTATAACGTTTCTATGTTTCAGCGTTTGCCTTTTGTTGTCACTGGCTCTGGTGGATGGTCTGCTCTCAGCCAGGAGTGAAATGCTCAGTCAGGTTTTAGTCCAAGTGGGTGTGTTTTCTTGGAAAATCCTAAAGCAAGAATTTTAAAATGACCATGAAGTGTCTCAAATTCTATGTACTGAATAGCAATATTTAAAGTGTCTTGCATGAAGAATTCGTGCATATGCCATTACTTTTGTTATTTTCCTTGTTCCCATTCTGAGTGATAGTCTGATGAACTGGAAAGAACCTTAACTCTTGGACCACACAGCCCATATTTCAGTTCTGACTCTCCCACTTGCTCTAACCTTAAGCAACTAACTTGGCCTCTTGGAATAAAGAAGAACATCTCTCTTTTTAAAAGTGGGGTGCCGCCCATTTGAGAGAACTGTTAGAATGAGATGAGAAAATATGTGGAAAGATGGAGCACATGATAAGCATTCAATAAAATACTGTTGTTTTTATTATTCTTGTTGTCACTAATCATAGTTCTCCATATCATCAAATCACTCTAAAATATTAGTGGTTTTGCATATGCCTTGTGAAATGATCATAATTTAAATACTTTACTAATTAGAGCATATTTGTCATTGGTCAGGGCTCTTGAAAAAGCGCTGCTCTTAAATCATAGAATTTATAAAATGTGATGTGATAGTGCTAATGGTGGTTATTTTTATTTTCAGAAATCTTAGTACTGGATGCCTTTCTTGAAAAAGCTGATCACTTACTAACGGATGCAAAGTAAGACATGATTTCTGCCTGCCCTCAAGAAAAATAAGCCTAGCATGGAGTATGAATAAAACGCAGGAAGAAAAATCCAGTGGGTGCCATAAACAAGATGCAAAGTAAAGAGAACGCTGGGTAAATGGATCAGAAAGGCTTTGATGGCCGTGCAAAGATTTACCATGGACACATGGGGAAAGGCATGAAGAGGAGGGGATTTCTGGTAGAAGCACCAGCATTATAGTAGGAAACTATGGCATGTTTGGTGGTAAAATTATAGACATGGTGTAGAGTAACTTTTCTCAAATTCTTTTAGTAGTTCAAAATCTTTTATAAATATTTTTTTATCCTCACCTGAGGATTTATGGAGAGAGTGGAAGGGAGGGAGGAAGGGGGAGAGAAAGAGAGAGAGGAAAAGAGATGCATCGACGTGAGAGAGACACATCGATTGGTTGCCTCCTGAACGGGCACCTCTACTGGGGCTGGAAATTGAACCCATGACTCTTTGGTGTGCGGGCTGATACTCTAACCACTGAGCAAAACTGGCCAGGGCTAAATAAAATGTTATGCAGAACCCTCATATATAAACTATTTCAGATTAATAACTACTCCCTAAGTTTAGATTTAACACAGTTACCCTTACAATGCTCTGGTATCATGGCATTTAGACATTTGAATTGCAGAGAAATAGGCAATAAATAGTTGTAGTCTCGGCATTTGTTGTGCTTGGATCAAAATTTCATGAGACTCTCCTTGGATCATTAGGATTCCAGAAAACTCATTTGAAAAACCACTGGAATAGAAGAATTTGTAATACAGCCTGACAGGTTTATCCTCCTTCAATTAAAACTGGGAGCCTTTGGAGGTTTTTCAGTGTGAGAATGCTATAGTATAGCATGGCTAAAGGAAGATTAATCTTTTCAAAGAAGTAGGATAAACTAGGAGAAATAAAAGTGAGAGACAGGGAAACCTCTTACTTAGCAGACTGTTGAAATAGTGCAAAGGAGGCTAAACCAAGGCTCAAAATGAAGATGGAATGGGATGAAATATTTATTAACATTCTGGTTTAAATTGGAGCTTTACTTTCCAGTAAGAGAACCTTGTTTTAATTTCATAGTCTTAATAGCACAGTTGCTATTATTACTTCTACATTATAAGCTCACATACAGTTTGTTGGCTTTTTAAAAAATTTCATCTCTTTGAAAATTAACTGCTTGCTCCCTAAGAAATGGAATCTCCTGTAATTATTTTGGAAGGTATATTTTTAGAATTGTGTTTAATTGGAAATGATGATCTGAAGATTTTTCTTTTTTTTTCTTTAGGGTTTTAGTTCTTTAGCTCTTGGTCCATAAAGACTCTTAGGTTCCTCTTTCCTGTATGAGATAAATTAGATGTAAATCACATGTCACTCTTTAAAAAATAACTTGTTTTAAATGAGTCCAGAACCTTTTATTTTTATTTTTGTTACATGAACTTAGCAAGAGATAGGATCTTCATTATCAAGCTGGCTGGGCTTGATAAGTTACTTTGAGACCCATTTCACGTATAGAGAACAAAGTTCAGATAAGTTACGTGATAAGGCAAAGGGCAGAGAAGAGAATGTTACAGTTCCAGGATCAAAGCCAGGTTTGTCGTATCCTAAGGTGCTGCAAACAGCATCCTGAGGTTTCCTGGTCTCGTCTCTTATTGCAAGGAAGTCTCCAGAAACTTTCAGAAGCAGCTGGCATTTTCATGAAAGCTCCCCCTGACAAACTGCCCTTCCTGGTTGCCAAAGTTCTTTTCCTTCCAGGTTCTGTAATCCTAGGAGGATAAACCTATTAGATTACAAATAGCTACAAAAAGAAACCAGATTGGTGCACAGTAGCTAGGAATTTGCCTTTTAGTAGAAAACTTTGGAAAAACTAAAAATGTCAGGAACATGCTGGGATTTCAGGCACTGTGACTAGATTCTTGGAAAGTGAGTATTTTAGGAAAAGGATGTTTCCTGGAGACTCACCAAAAGCAGAAAGCTTTTTCCTGAACTTTGTATAATCCAATCCTTTCTCATCACAGAATGACAATTTATAGCCAATATTAGTGATAGTAGAAGAGTTGTTTAGCCAGGTACAAGGGTACGGATGGAAATGGTTGATGTCTCATGTCTAATGGGCAGATTGAACAGGAAGAATGATCCCTTAGAAGAGAGACAGGAAGATATGACAACTGAAAGAAATGTCAGAGGGGAAAACAAATGCATTAGATTTTCTTTTCACAGAATAACAGTTTCCTTCCCATGACAAGAGACAAAGCAAAAGTAAGATTTCATGCCTACCGATGACAAGCAATTTTCATCGATTTACAGTATTTCTCTAGGCTAGTGATATCCAGTAGAATTTCTGTAATGATGGAAGTTTTTTATATCTCAGCTGTCAAAGTGTTAGCACTTGAAATGTAGCTGACACTATCGAATAAGTGATTTTTTAAAATCTTTAATTAATGTAAATTTAAATAGCCTCATGTGTCTAGTTGTTACAATATTGGTCAGGGCATCAGACAAGGTAAGAGTTGAAACCATTTCTCCACCTTTCATTCCTATCCAATCAAATGAGTTTTTGATAGTTTTATTTTTCCTAAGTATTACAAAAGGTTTGTGGTTAGATTGCAGGTAGAAGTTAGCTTTTCCCTGTGAAAAAATCTAAAGCAACTGAGATGGCTAGCTTGATCCGTAATTTCAGCTATCAGAAATAGTGTTCTTAAAATAATAATTTTACAAACATGCACTAATCATTTCTGTCTAAAGACAGAGCATGAAACTCATTTACATAAAATAGCATAGGAAATTAATGAGTTAAAGTAAAAATCATTTAAGGTGACAGTTCCTTTTGTGCCATGAAAGTATTAGCCAATGACATGAACCTCCTTTCTTGGGGGTTACACATTGAAAGAAAAGGAGGAACCAGTAAAAAGAAAGGTGAGGTTATCGTGCAGGCTTTGCACACACAAGTGTCTCAAGGGCTGGACAAATAATATAAAATCATACTAAGTGTGAAGCAGGGAGCACTGCCCACTTCCCCGCCCCCTTTCCCCACCCCATCACCACCAAGGGTATTTTACTGATCTGGTTACACCAGGGGACCACCTGCTCAGCCAATCTGCCCCACCACTGCCACCACACTCCCAACACAATTGGGGCAGCCACCTGGCCTCTTTCAAGCAAGTTTGAAGACCACTGTACTACATGATTTCTAAAGTTCCCTTCAGTTCTTGCATCTTTGATTCTAAGATTATATAAATTCAATATTTTTGGTGGGAAAAAATGAGTTTTGTTTTCATCCAAATGCTAAATCTTGGAGTTCTGATTAATAGAGGTAACTTCATAGCAACTACAAGTATTTATGAGGTGAGGATTTGAAGATTATTATATGAAAATATTTTTCTATGTAAAATACTATTTACTGTTTATTTGCATGCCAGCTCAGAGCTTCTAAATTAAGGGGCAGCCATGGGCATAACCTAATCAGTAGTATGTGTGCCTTATATATTTTGCATAACAGCTCACCAACAAACAAGAAACATAGCTGGTGCTGAATTAATGTTTAATAAATGAACAGTGCAGAACTTTTGCACAGTAGTCAAACTTTTGCCCAGTAAGAATAATTACCCTACCTTTCCATACTGAAAAACTTCTAAATCTTTGATGTTATAATGTCTGACATCATTCATTTCATTTTGTGTCTTTGATGTAGTTAATGGTTCAGTAGTCAATGGCTTATCTCAATCATAGCCCTAAGTCCATCTTCTTCTCTGACTCTATCATCACCTCCATGCTCCAAACAGGTGCCACACATTGTGAATGTTAGGTTGCTGAGTGCTAGCTTTTGTTGTATTCCTTTAAAGATTATCAGGCTTCATTCATATTTTATAACTTTGATCTTTGAAGCACCTTTTTAGTCATTTTAAGGAAAATCTAGAATAAAATGTACACGTTTTATTTGAGCCACACTCTAAGATGGGGCCTCTTAGGTAGACTCTCCTGAATGTTTTGTGTATTCAACAAGGCATCTCTACTGTAGCTGAGAGGAACTCAACTCCCAGCTGTGTGTGAGTTTGAGGAATTACTAATTTTACAGTTCTGATATAATTTTTCTTCCCCTGCAATATGTTTTTAGTCCGGACCCATGGGCTACACATTCTTCATGTGCATTTGGTATTCAGACAAAGAATACGGATCCCCAGTAAGATTGTTGTAGCCATTTCTCTACAAAGTTCCTTAATCTCAGATGCTTTTTCCTGCAGATTCTAACTGCTCAGCCTCCTCAAATTGGGATATCATCTCCCCAACTCCATGAGACTGCCAGGCTTCTTTTGGTTTCTTCATTCCTATAACTGCAGCCCAGAAATTACCTCTAAGCAAGAAGGTCAACTTATTCATTTCTTTCCTCAGGGACCATTAACTGCACTGCCAATGGTCCAGTTTCTAAAAATAGATGTTGTCTATACTTTGTCCAGTTTTCTATTTGTTTATGGATGAAGGTGAATGCTAGATTCCATGACTCTCTCATGGCCAAAAGCAGAGATGTTTTGCTTTTCAAGCATAACTTCCTTTCATGCTTGTAATTTCATTTTAGTTTCTTTTAACACACAAGGTTCCCTCTCACCAAGGTGCTTATATAGGTACAAAATAAAACATTCCTGAAGAAGAGATTGCTTTTGCTTTGGCTGTCGCTTTTGTCTCTTCTCAAGAGATTCTAAAAGATTTTTCTGATATGGGTTTCTGACTGGACAAGATGCATCAGGACTCTCAATGGAGATGGATGGGAAGCACTGGGCCCTGTTCACTCTCAGTTCCACTCATCTGTGGTGGTACCTGAAGTTGTTGGCTGCCATAAAAATAAATGTTAAACATCAGTGAAAACGAAAGTATTAAATTATATTGATTTTTATTGTAATTAATTAATTAATTATAAGATAACTGATAGAAAAAATTTCCCTTGATGGTTGACTTTTGTTTCCCAGTCTAGGTGTTTTAGGAACCTCTAGGTTTCAGTGAAACGCTAGGTGATGCGACAGGGTTTTTTATGAAAAAATTTTGAAAGCTGGTCTTAAGTGTAACTATGAAGTTGGCGATTACTATTCATTCCAAAGCAGGAAGAGGAAGTAGCTGCAGATCTAGTTACCCAAGAATTATCAAACTTTTATCCTAGAAGATGAGAAATATAGAATTAATACCAAAATTCATCTTAATGTAATCATTATGAAGCGTCAGTGAACATATAGCTTAATAGCTTAGTTCCATTTGAATTAGAAAATTTACAGATTTTACAGGATGCAAAGGTGCAAAGATCATGTCAGACTTTTTATACTGTTATTCAGATCTCCAAAATACAACTCCATTTAAAAAATTAGTTTTTAGTATGCAATTAAGATATGTTATAGGCTCTAGAATTCTCAAATGACCTAACCCTTTATTCAAGGACATTCTTAGTTTAATAATAGTGTTGTGTAGTATAAACCTTGTAAATACATTGAATCACATTTTTTAAAAAAATGCGAATCTATATATAAACGTTATCTCAAGTAAAATTACTAATGTATTTAGATAAACAGTAGAGACCTTCATGCAATGTATTTCAGAGTATAATAACACTGTGACTTTTAAACTTCAAACATCCAGTAGCATAAACAGTGGTAAGTATGCCTGAGACGATTTGGAAAATTGCCTGGAAAGAGTCAGGGTGCTGCAAATTGTTTTACCCAACATGCGATATCTGAATTGGAGGGCCGCAAAGCACTCTGCATATAGGTACCTCCACATTCCCCTCTCCCTTAGAGTTAGTTACAGGAGTTCCTTGTAACAAAATCCATTTTTTAAAAAAATATATTGCAACAGATCGTAGTTCATTGATTTAGTCACATTTCTGGTCTTTTGTAGTACAGTTCAAGATTTTATTGTTTTCTTGACCAAGCTAAAATAAAACAGATGCCAGTGAATCAGACAAAGATGTGAATTTGGCATATGAGTAGACAGAGGGTAGAATTAATGTTTCTTTCTTGTTTAGTTAAGCAATGATAAACATATTCTGTTATGGTGAACAAGGAGTAATGCTTTAGAGTAGTAAAAACAGTTTAGTTTTGCCAATTCTGAAATTTGTAATAAATTAAGCATTAGAGAAAATAAGGAACAAACAGAAACATGATATCAACATGTGGAAAATCTACTAAACAATAGGAAGACCTACTGGTCTCAACTTAAAGTTTTAAGTGCTAATGTTCATATAAAATTTTAAAAGAATTATTTATTATGTGGGAGCTTGTTCCTCAGCCTTGAGTACCTACTAATTGAACAGGGTAGTTCACTTATTGAATCGCTCATTCAAATACCAATTGAATGTGGGTGGGTGTGGTGTCTATTTGTATATGTAAACGTAAATAATGTGCTGAGTGGTGTAGGATACATATTACATTTGGTGAAAATGCAGCCATCTTAATATTCACTATGGGGTGAGAGGAAGACACGATCAGTTTCTGAGAAAGCATAATTTATTTTTAACTCAAATTTGCATTCATGTTTTACAAGAAAAAAAGAATGATTTCAAACTGTACCAATATGACCAATGTTTACAAAATTCATGGGTCTATAAGTTTGGATGTTTTCAAGGGAAACAAAACAAAGTTTTAGTCAAAAACAAAATAACCCATTGATGCTTAGGTCCATGGAATGTGTTCTTGCTTGGCAAGAACGTTTAAATGTAGCAGGATGGCATACTAGAGAGGTACCCGGGTTAGTTATCAAGAATCTAAGAGAATTTAAATGGGAAGCAGATATTTTCATTCTAAAACTGATATTTTTTTATAAAACATATCTAGGTCAAATCTTTCAATATTAATACTCTCTCCAAACTTTTCTATCATATCCTATTAAATCACTTTTGCTTATAGCCTTAACTAGACATTATATGTAGTAAAACAGAAGTTAAAATTTTTGAGCTATGATTTTTTCCATTTTTTTTCTTTCAGCAAATTTTAAACAAGAAATTATGATAAATTTAAATGCATGATGATTTTAATAAAATACTCCAATATAAATAAGCCAATAAAGAATGTCAAAAATTATTCATAAATAAACTAATATTTGCAATATATGCAGGAAATCATTTAATAAATAATTCTTTGTCTAAAGTTTTTATTTGTAACTGAAACAGAAAGTTCTTCGTTATTATCTTTCCAAATCATATTTTATGTCACCATGGAGAAAGAATTTGACTCATCAGCATTCAATAGTTTCATTAAGGCTCTCTGTGTAACATTTTTTGGAATCTATAATAATAAAAGCAGAATATGCTAATTAGACCGGACAGCCAAATGACCTTCCGGGTGTCATTCCAGACGTCCTTCTGGACAAAGCTGTGGTGGCAGGGGCCAGGTAGAGGCAGTTAAGGGCGATCAGGCAGGCAGGCTAGCAGTTAGGGGCGATCAGGCAGGCAGGCAGAAGGGTTAGGGGTGATCAGGCAGGCAGGCTGAGTGGTTAGGGGCAATCAGGCCGGCAGGCAGGTGAGTGGTTAGGAGCCAGCAGTCCTGGATTTCGAGAGGGATGTCTGACTGCCTGTTTAGATCAGGCTTAAACAGGCAGTTGGACATCCCCCAAGGGGTCCTGGATTGTGAGAGGGTGCAGGCCGGGCTGAGGGACCCCCTCCCCTGCATGAATTTTATGCACCGGGCCTCTAGTTTTTAATGAAAACAGCTGAAATTCTTGCATTTAGAGTATACTTTGAACATTTGTATCCTTCCATCTTGCTAACTAATAATAAATGTAAATTTACAAGGTATAATTTTTAATTAATGCCTACCAATTGAGAATTATTAATTGTTCCAATATACTAAATGCTAAAGGACCAAGGGATTTAGTCTGCTGAATAAAAAATAAAATTGCTTCCTTAAGAACTAATGATAGTCCTGACCGGTTTGGCTCAGTGGATAGAGTGTCGGCCTGCGGACTCAAGGGTCCCGGGTTCGATTCCGGTCAAGGGCATGTACCTTGGTTGGGGGGACATCCCCAGTAGGGAGTGTGCAGGAGGCAGCTGATCGATGTTTCTTCTCATAGATGTTTCTAACTCTCTATCCTTCTCCCTTCGTCTCTGTAAAAAATCAATAAAATATATTTAAAAAAAGAAGTAATAATAGACAATAATGTCTATAATAATAAACAATATGTTATTACTTTAATAACATATCATATGTACAAATTTTCTATAGTTTCTGAAAATTGTCTACAATATATGACAGAGAGTCACTGATGAATTTCTTTTTTCTCAGAAAAAATATGCTATGGGTATGAAATAAATAGATATCTTTTAATATATCAACCATGTAACTATTATTCCCAAACTAGAAATAATTTGGGTATTCTATTATACTTAAAAATTTGAAAGAATCAAAGTAATTTAGTTTAATTCCATCAATAGCCCCCAAAATCAAAATAAATAATGTACAAGGTTGTAGACTACAGGCTATTTACAATTTTTTAATTAATTGCTCATGTCATCAGCATCACATATCTTATCCTCCTAATCTGTACAGTTTACATATAATCAAAGAATAGTCAAGAATTTAGAGATAATTTATTCTAAACCTTTTCATTTTACAGATGCAGAAAATAAAGTCAAGAAAGGTTGTGTCATTTTTTCTTTATATTTAAACATTTAAACCTTTAGCAAAGTCAAATAGTACAAAAAACACCTATGTAATCTTCACCAATTGTTACCATTTGGCAAAGTTGTTTGTTCTCACTTCACACACACATATGTTTGTTGAACTTGCTGTTGAACACCATGATACTTCATCTCTATTTTAGAATGCACCTCCTAATTAAGACATTCTCACACAAAAGCACAATACTGATAATAACCTCAAGGTTATTTATAGTAATTGAGTTATAACATCTAACCTGCCATTCATATTCAGATTTTTGTCTCCAATGTGTCTTTTATAATTTTTTTCAAACCAGGATCCACTCAGAGTTCATTTATGGCATTTGGTTAAGTTTCACTGGAGTCTTTTCATATAAAACTATCTTTATGTTTTTTTATTGTTTTTAATGACACAAATTTTGTGAGAGTACAGGCCAGTTGTGTAGTAAAATATCCCACATTTTGGATTTGAGTGATTATTTTTTTAGGAACAAATTCAAGTCAAGTCAAGAAAGTTAACAACACAGTATAACCTTATAACTATGGGGGAACAAATTCAAACAGCCAAGATACAGCTAAACTTTTGGATCACATCCCAATAAAACTTGGAGTCTGTCTGTATTTCTAAATTTAATCAGTTAAAGAGTTGTAATCAAATGTCTGTGGCGACCAAATTATTTTGAGCATGTTAAATCATGTCATACTTAACCTTCCTCTTTGATGAGTCTCTGCAATTTTAAATAATTCCAATGAGTCATTTTTCTTAAAGTTTTTTGAGTGTGTGCCATTTGCATTACAGATGAGTTATTTCTCCCAAAAGTAGTTTTTCCACTTTACTCACCCATCCCTATGTACTTCCAGGTTTGGCTTTTATTTTTATTTTTTAAATATATTGATATTGATTTCAGAGAGGAAGGGAAAGGGAGAGAGAGATAGAAACATCAATGATAACAGAGAATCATTAATTGGCTGCCTCCTGCTTGCCCCATACTGGGGATCGAGCATGTGCCCGGAACGACCTGTAACCTCCTAGTTCATAGGTCGACACTCAACCACTGAGCCACACTGGCAGGGCCAGGTTTGGTTTTTAAATGAACTATGTAAAAAATACCTAACAAAAAGATATTTAGGAATTAGTAGTTTTTCATTCTGATAGTTGGTTTACAAGTGTTCATCATATTTTCTGAACTTACCTTTATTTATACGTTTGCTTCCAAGTTAAAAAGAAATCAGTGATTTTCTAAATACTACTTCTGCTGCTTCTGACATAAATTTCTTTGTGAATTTTGATCTCTTGATCATCCTCAGCATAAAACTCATTGCAAAGTTCTTAGCTTTTGACTATGCATCTCCCTAAAACCTTCATTTGCCCAACTAACATCCTTAAGGTTTATAGCTCCTTCTCTAAAGATCTCCTTTGGGTCTTATCTTGCCAGGTTTTGTGGAAAGAAATTATTGATACTTCTCACTCACCTTTGACATACAAACCACTAATACTTAATTCCTGAAGTCACATACTTACACAATCAGACAGGCTGATTCCCAAACCTGTCTCTTGCGAGTTGAGGCCTATCTTGGTTTGTAGAAAATAGTTCCTGTGTGTCTGTTGATAGCAACAGAAGTGATGGCAGTTGAAACTGCTTGAATGTAGAGCAATCAGCAGTGTCAATCACTGGTTCTAAATGTGTGGGCCATATCCTTTTTTATAAAAGGTCTCTAAATCATACATATGCATGTACTTCAGTAGCCTGGACATATATGGTCTATAACAATATATTATATTATGTTCAAATGCATATAGGTGATGTGAATAAGAAGTATTAGTAAATTAATAGTGGCTTTATCATTATGGATTTTCCCAATCTGAAAATAGTGAAAATAGAAAGGCAGATATATAGGACTGTGCTATATATGAACATGAATCTGGAAGGATGTATATAAAAATTGAATAGTAATAATCTCCAGCTGATTGAAACAAAGAGTAATCTTTAATTTCCTCCTTATAGTTTTATGAGGATGACAGATTGCTTCTGAAACTCCCATACACCAAAAAACTTACACACTATTATATGTAGAGTGTGTATATACGCATATATACACTATCTATAATAATAAAAATGTAATATGCAAATCGACCAAACAGCAAAATGACCATCCGGACGACCACACTATGACACTCACTGGCGGCAGGCCAGCTAAGGCGGGTGTGATGCGATTGGTCGGTGGACCCCGCCATTGCCCCATGATTTCCCCTGCAGAAGGAGGCCCAGGCCACCCTCTGTGGGGTGATCAATGGGGGGCTTTATGATAGATCTCCCCAAAAAGGGAGGCCCAGGCCACTGGCAGGCGGGGCGATCTATGTGTGTGTGTGGGGGGGGGAGGGGGGTGCTCCATAATTACCCCAAAGAGGGAGGCCCAGGCCATCCTCTGCGCTGTGATGGATCATGGAGCCCCGGCAGGGTGGGCAGGGCCTCCCTCTGTAGGGCAATCGATCTGGGGGCCCCACGATCAATTGCCCCACAGAGGGAGGCCCAGGCCAGCCAAGCAATTGCACTCCACAGAGGGAGACGACTGGTGGCGGGGGAGGGGGAGGCAGCACCGCACAGATGTCAAGCAGTGGCAGCAGCGGGGGCAGGGCCAGCTGCCAGCAGCTGGGGGAAGGAACAGCTGCCAGCAGCTGGGGTAAGGAACACCCTGATAGGCCCTGATCACTGGTGCAGGCCAGGGATACTTCCCTTGTGCACAAATTTTGTGCACCAAGCCTCTAGTATATATATATGTATAAGGTATTTTCATGAAGCAAAAGTGCATCACATCCTGACACTCAGAAAACCTTGCAAGCCCCTGATTTAGTTGAGGATACAGTAAATGGGCTTAGCTTCCCCAGTGTGTGTCACGGATTTCAGCTTTGATATTTTTGTGAATATTCAGACACTATAAACATATGTGACTTAATTTGAAGACTTCTAAAAGCTGTGTACCTGCTAGTAAATGGCTTTGGGAAGAACAGAATGCATTAAGGCTCGTGTAAATGTTTTATAACAAAACAGCACATCTAAAGCTTTGCAATATGACCACCAAGGGCTCACTCTGCAGTAGCCAAATACCATCCACACTTCCCATCAACTGTCAAAACTGCTCTTCAAAACTCTAAAGTAGTTAACGCTATTGAGAAAGACAGCTGCTCCCAAAGAGCAGACATGAAATCCTCCTTAAGAAATCCCACTTCTCTTTTTGATGCTTACAGCCCCATAAACTGAACCCCCATAACATTCTCAAATAGGTATCTCATCATTGCTCCAAACAAACCAAAAGCAAATAAATGGAGCCCATGTATCATTTTATGAGCGCGTCCCACGTTACACCACACCATTGTTTCCGGGAGCCTCATTAAAGCAGCCACAGCTTTCTCACAGGGGCTGTGATCTGCTGGAGTCATCACCAACGGCTGTTGCACGACCTGGAGGGTTGGGTGTGGCCAGTCCCCAGCAACTTTCCTCTGGAGGCTTTTTTCTTGACCTGACCCCATTTTGAAACATGTTCTTCTGTTGTGGTGGTTGTGTGCTGTGGAGGGGAACATATCCTTTCTTTGTTTCACCATAGAAATAACACACAGCCCTCTCAGGGGACAGAAGCAAAGTGTTTCACTAACCATAGAAAGTGCCTCTGCTCAGGGATTTGACATGTTCTTACAGAAAAAAATAAAAACATCTGTTAACATAATTCATTTGCTAGGATATGAAGACTCTTAGAAATCATATACTCATTGGATTAAAACTATAATGAATGTTCCCAGAACGAAAAGCCTTTAAATCATTTGGTGATTATGGAAAGATTAAAGAAAATAAAATGTTGATTAGAAAAAAAATGAAGCAAAAAGTTATTAAAATATGTTAGATAGGTTCAACGTTGAAAACTATTTTTAAAGTGATCTGTTCTATTTTATGTTAATTGAGAAAATTTGAGAGATTGTTATTTATAATTTATAACCCACTAGTTCCATTAAACAAATACAGGTTTTGGAAAATCTACTACAGACAGAAACTGTGATGGGACAAGAACAAAGTACAGCATACCTCGCCCCCCCTCGGAGCTGACAGCATGTAGTATGCGTCCTTGAATCTAAGAGTCTTATTGCTTCCCTATTTGAATAGGCCTCACATCAGGACCAGCCTTTTACTTAATGCACACATTAGGAGGGAATGTTTTTAGTTATTTCTGCATCAAGCATTCGATTCCATCATCCTTACTGCACCTGATAGTCCAGAAGCAGGAAGTAGAGGCTGGCACGCCACTCAATGCCATGGAAATGTTCCAAATCTCATTAGGCACAAAAGAATGCATAGACAAGGGCCTAAGAGAATTCTGTTCAACACCAGATTATTTTTCAGACTGCCTTCCTCTAAATGGGTGTTTCTGCCCGTAGAGAATCTGACATATGTCCTTATGACTCCGAACAATTAGAGAGAAAGGCATCATTAATTTGACTGGGAAATGAGGATGCTGTAGCTTCCAGTTTATTTTCACTGAAGCAGTGTTTTGCTTACATCATTTCCCTATTCGAAAATAATAAGTAGCTCCTCATTTCAAAGCCCTAAAATTTGACTAGAGGCTCAGCTTTAACTGGACTTCTGTCCACTGCACCTAGCGCTAGGATCTAGCCTAGGGCTGCGCTGTCTAATTCTATTGAGCACTTGAAATGTGGCTAGTGTGACTGAGGACTCAGTTTTTAATTGTATTTAATTTTAATTAATTTAAGTGTAAATGAAAAAATACAATTTTCTATATTGATGACATATTGAAATGGTAACATTTCTATATGTTGCATTAAATAAAATGCTTTGTTCAATTTTATTTCACCTGTTCCTCTTTTTTTAAATATATTTTATTAATTTTTTACAGAGAGGAAGGGAGAGGGATATAGAGTTAGAAACATCGATCAGCTGCCTCCTGCACACTCCCCACTGGGGCTGTGCCCGCAACCAAGGTACATGCCCTTGACCGGAATCGAACCTGGGACCTTTGAGTCCGCAGGCCGACGCTCTACCCACTAAGCCAAACCGGTTAGGGCTTCACCTGTTTCTCTTTAATATAGGAATTAGAACATTCTCAGTGATATATGTGGCTTGTATTATATTTCTATCACACACTGCTGGTCTAGAGACAATGAAAACCCTTGCTTTTCTTGACACCCTGCACTTAAATAAAATATGTCTTCTTTTCCAGATTTTCCTTCCTGATATAAAAGATCCTTGTGCTTGCAAGTGTCAGAAACCTAAGAATTTATTGGCATAATAAGTGAAAAAAGCAGAGATCAGGAGTCAGGGGCTGTAGCGATGTTATCAAAATTCAGTTTTACAGATAGCTAATCCCAGCAAAAGCAGAGCTTAAAATTTCCAGACCTAAGTCTCATTGGCTGGCTTGAATCATATGACCCTCTTTGAACTGATCACTGTGGCAAAGGGAAAGGATTAAATATGTATTGACCAGACATTGGTCACATGCTTACACCAACATTAGAGTATGAAGAAAACCAATACCACTCACCTTACATTGGCTGATACCAAGGATGGGCTTGGTACTAAGAGAAACAGTAATGGGTAAGAAAAAGAACAGATGCCCAAAAGACCTGATTGCTCACCTAAAGGTTGTTTTTGTTTGTTTGTTGTTTGTTTGTTTGTTTGTGTGTGTGTGTGTGTGTTGTTGTTGTTGTTTTTGTTATTGTTTTTTGCTTTTTCTGGGCTCATACTTCAAGACACCATTTCTTACTATGCCCTTTGCCATCCTCTCTGGCTTTATCTGCTCCTTCACCTCTCCTTTCCAACCTTCCCAAATAGCAACTCCACGAATAGGATGCTTTTTCTCTGACTTCCATGCATCTTCCAATTCCTCCCCCTTCTAAGTACCCAATGAAGTCCTACTCATCCTTCGAGTCTCTGTTCATTATCACTTTCTCTGAGCTGTGATCTTTGATTCCCCCAGCCTAAGACATCTTCTGTGGCTTTCCACTGTGTGTTTCCTCTGAAACTCTACACCTTCTGATAGGTCACTTTCAAAGTAATATGCATAATTTGATTGCATAACAAGACTAATGTAGATGTGGAGAACAAGCCCTGCCTGAGTGGATGCATTGAAAAGGAACCATTTCAGAAAAGTTAATGAAGGGTTGTTGAGAGGTGTTGACATGATTAGGAGTTGACCAGGTTTGGTAAAGAACCCAAAGGTTGATAAAGGTAAAAGCTGTCACCACTCCTAGACCTGAAAGGCAAGGAAGAACCATGTTATTGAACTTGGTCAGAACTACAGCTGAGGAAGAAGAGTAGGCGGAATGAGGTGGCTCTAAAGGGAGGAATTCAGCCACTTCCTAAACCATGCCTGACAGGATGAAGGTGATGCAAATACACACTCCAGTTCTGTCTCCTCTATCTCGTGCTGATGCATCCATTGGCTAACGCTAATCAGAAGGAAGAGGGGCAAGGGAGCCTGGGATGTGGTGTGTACAGATCAGCTTCTAGGCAAAAGAGCAGATCAAGGAGGGGTGAGACAGACAGAGAATAACCTGCACAGTCCTATCATTCTTTTGGTATTCCCAGCTCCTGGTACAATTCCTTACATATAGCAGCGAGTAAATATTGAGTGGATGAATGAATGGATGACTTTCCACAAATTTCTCTATTCTTGGTTCTTTTGATTCATTTTTCTTAACAAACACAAGACATGTAATGTTTTTTAAATAAATAAATGAATGCATAAATTAAAATAATTCTTAGTCCAATCGTGTGCTCTCCAAATTTGGGAAGTACCAGCGTCATACTTATCAGGAAACTTATTCTGCTGTGCTTTTTACCTATAATATCTAATTAATCCTCACAGAACCCTAATAAAATTGGTATACTCATCCCCTCTTTACAGGTGAGGAATTGAGGATCAAAAGTATTTGAGAATGATCAGACAATGCTTTCCTCTTCAATTCTCCAACTGCATAAAATCAAAACAGAAAAATGATATGAATGCTTAAATAGTAAAGCTGTTTCTTTAATAAGTTAAAAAATAAATCCATGAAACAGAAGTACTTCTCTCACCACTGAGCTATATAGATAGCAACCGAAATACTGCTATTTCAGTAGTCTTCAAAGTGGTCATGAAATAAGTCTTGGGGAAAAAATGGTAGCTAAAACCATGAATATACTTATTTTATTTTAATCGAACACTGTTTTTAGGGAATTGTTGTTGTACAACAATGTGCACATACTTAATACCTCTGAACAACACACTTTAAAATGGTAAAAACAAACAAACAAACAAAAACTCTATCTAGCCAGTTTGACTCAGTGGATAAAGCATAGGCCTGCAGAATGAATTGTCCAGGGTTCAATTCTGGTCAAGGGCACATCTGGGTTGTGGGCTCGATCCTTAGTAGGGGATGTGCAGGAGGCAGCTGATCAATGATTCTCTCTCATCATTGATGTTTCTATCTCCCTCCCTCTCCCTTCCTCTCTGAAATCAATAAAAAATAAAATAAAATGGTACAAAAAAGGTCAATTTTGTTTTATGTATATTCTAACACACACACACACAAGCAATGAGGACTTGAAGGAAGTCAATGTTGACAACTTCTCAAAAAGGGAAGTAAATAGGGCAGGTCACTCAGAGGAGCATTTTTTGAGATGTAGGAAACTTGAGCAGATTCACTAGCCTGGAAAGGATCATCTAGAGAAACAGATGCATATCCACCAGCCGGAAAAAAGAGACACAAATCCTGAGGTAGCCCATTAAAATCCAAGATATTGAGCACTGTGCTTCCAATAATATTAAAACCCAATAATATTAAAATTTTCTCAAAGTACATAAAATCTAAGCAATGTTATTCACATTAATAATGTTTCCTTCAAGGATTTTTCCTATACATATCTCACAATGAATTCAAATCAAATTTTATATTGATGACATGCTGGTGGGGTTTTTTGTTTGGACTTTTTTTTGTTTTGTTGTATGTGAGGGGACAGCTTTCTTAGTATTGTTTGTTCATTTATTTTTACTTCCTGCAAATTCACGTTAAGTATGAGTTCAGGTGAAGGGCAAAATGGTTCTATTTTTAAACATCCCTAATTACAGTTTATTGCCCCTTTGAAAACAGGGTTAAGTAAAAGGCAGAGAGTGGTATAGTATGATCATTTCTAAAGTCCAGAATGTGGTTTTTACAACTTGTGGACGTTTTCATAACTATTAAGTTTTTCTTGCAATCCACCTTCTTCCTCTTCCCCAACGAGCAAGGGAGGTGGGAAGGGACCACATACAAATTGCAGCTACCCATTTGCTTCTGTTATACTTTCTTTCCTTTGAAGTTGGCAATAGCATTTGCTTTGATCAACTGTTGTAGGCCCTTTTTGACCACTGTCCCTACTGTCCCGTAAAGTTCTGGTAATGTCCCAACCTGTTAGAAACAACCAGATAAATGTTCAGCGTTTCAGGAGGTGCACCTGTTTTTTGTTCTTGTGGCTGAAGTTGAGAGAGACCATAGCACTTGGATAAGCAACAGTTTCGGTTTTGTAATGCTTTATCTGTATGTCACAGGCAACTACACATGAGAAAGGAAGTTTAAGACTTGTAGGTAACAAACCACTACCCAGATTCCAGGAAAATGCCCGTTTACTGAAGCCATTTTCCCCCCTTTTTATAAGATGTCTGTAGTCAGTTTAGCATTTAGGTCATATTCCAAAGACTTTAAGCTAATTAGCCTTATAAGAGCAATTTCATTCCTCGTGTATCAGCTTGACAGTTTTCTTCCGCCGAGAGCAGCATTTTCTGGTTTTCTATGATAACTGTTGAACCACACACGAGATGTTTCCTTATGTAAATGATCATTACTTGATCAAGTATAGACTTCAATCACTTTTCTAAAATTCGCTTACAGATATAAATGTGTATACATTAGTTACATATGTAGACCCACACAAATGCTAGCTGGTCACTGTGTCCAAGTGTAAGCTTTGTGAGTAATTTTTCATTTCCATACCATTTAAAAAGCATAACAGCTCTGGTGTTTCACCACTTCCTCTTTGGGTAGACTATCCTTTTGCAGAGGAAAAAAAAATGCCTCGTGAAGACAGCAGAGGAGAGAACAGAGCCCTTTAAGGAGTTGGTAGGTGAACTCAAGTATTTCAGCAGCTTAACAAGCAACTGTAAATAAGACAGAGGTAAGAAAACACTTGTTCCTTGCTATTTTTTATTTTGTTATTTGGATTACTCTTTATAGAACAACGGTTTTAATGCTGGCTGGATTACACAGTAGATTAGATAAATCGAATACCTCTGTCTAGTGAGCAGTCAGTATGTTAAATGAAACTGTTTAGAAAATTTGCGAAGTTTCAACTTCACATACAACCTTTTAAAAAGCTGGAGATTTTTAAAGTTCTCATTGATCTCAAGTTATTTTAACTGCAAAGTGAAACATACTCCTTTCCCCATATTTTTACACAGAATTTAATGCTGACAGAACTTTGGGATTAATAATAAATTTGAGAATATTTCCTTCTCCTAGCTCCAGTTTGTTCTTAACATTTGTAAATTCTCCTACATATATCCTTTTGTACAGTTTGCACTTTACTAGTTGGACTTTAACCAGGAAGAATACATTCTTGCATTTGTTTTCACCCACTGCCAAAATATATTGTATTATTTACAATGTGACATTTCAGTATTATTTTTCCTATCATCACATTATGGTGATATTTAAATAGTATAGAAAAAGCAATTTGTAGTATAGGTAGTATGATTTTAGAATCTAAATAAGACAAGTAAATCCAACTTTAGAAATTCATCTTTTTCTTAATAAAATTAATTTACAATTATAATGCTTAAAAATGGAGCAAGAACTAAAACAAAGACCATTTGGATCCATCATTGGAGACCCAATTAAGCAAAAACTGATCTCATTAGTGAAATGTTAAAATGATCTAAATCCAGCAGAAAATTTTTCTTGATTGTGCCAATCTAGAGCAATTCTTATACATATTAACTATTTCACACAGTTGTGTTCATTATTTAGCAATTTTAAATCTTCTTTTCAAAAACAGTTGGCTTCTTATAGTTGGCATAAACCTTACAGTGTTTAATACATTTTTTAAAAATGCAGTAGTGAAGTATTCTGTTTAGACATATGGGAGTTTGCATGGTTGCCGCTAGCTACTCATTTTGAGAAGCTGACACACATCACACATTTGCTCTGTGATATTTGGTAAAAGGTAGATATCCCAAGTAATAGAGAATTTGAATTTTTACTTAATTTGGTTCAGTGTTTTTTTTTATTTTCTTAATTAGAATAATCTCTTGGCTTTAAAAAAAAGTAATTTTGCATTGTTCCATCAAATAATGGATTTAATTTTTATTAGTTTTGGAAAACAGTAGTATCATACTGGTTCTATTACGTTACTTGGAAAATGTTTTGTTGTTGTTGTTGTTGTTTTTGACACAAGGTACTATAACAAGAGATTATAGGGAGAAGGAAAGCAGACTGTTAGTATTATAAATTCAGGAAATGAACTGTGGACTCGAGTTTGACATCCTGAACTAGATCGACATTTTTAAATTAAAGTTGATAGTTGTGAGAAACCCATAAAAAGTGTGCATCCGCGTCTTATGATTTACACACTAATTAAACACACCTAATTCCAGCAGCCCTTGATTCTGTTATTGACAATACCATTTTTAATGCCCTCTTTTAAAAAATAATTGGAGTATTATAAATGTCCAGAACTTTATGTATGAGATTTTTTTTTATCATGAACTATTGAGCACTGTGGATGTTTTACACATAGTGTGGTATTACACTGAATAACTGATAACAGCCAAGAGAAAACATAGCCCAAGGAGATTATAGTCTCAATTGATCACCACTGTAATTAAGAGCAGCAAATAAAGGGCAAAGCAGTAAAGAAAATGCCACCCTGCTGGCAAGACAGATGTGTTGATGCTGTTGTTGCTGTTGAGAATGATTAAAGTTTCTGACTGAATAGCCTAGCCCCAGATTACAGAAAATAAGTTCAGAATTTGTCCTGCCTTTGCAAAAAAATTGTATTGACAGAAAATTTAGTGCTTATCTGGCTGCGTTTCCAAGAGACATAAAGATTGTTGAAGGCGACATTTTGGTCATTGTTAGGAGAACAACGGATGCATTGCATGCGCTTTTGATTTCACATACTGTTGTAAGAACAAGTATTTCGAGCCTGTCCCCCAATCCAAATGTTTAAAGTGAAATGAGGTATAACATTGTAAATATAGATGTTGACTTTTGAACTATAGATGCATATTTTACTGTTTCGTTAAGATTACATTCATGTGGCACACTAAGACATCGATTTTCATTGAGTCTGATGAAAGCTGAAACTGAATGACTGCTGAACAGCATCATAAAACTTTTACATCTGTCTTAGAAAGGCATGGATGGCACGCGGGTGATCTTGCTGGGAGTGCGTCAAACTATTGATATCCAGGGTTGATCCGGCTGATCTAACATGGAGAGCATGGAGAGGTGTCTCCCTTCATGGTATGACCCTCCCACCTGTCGAAGCTGCTTGTCGTGGGCTCTAGCCCACCCCAGCAAATATATTACCTTTCAAATAATAATTCACTTTGAAGCAGCAATGCTATTTGTTTTTGACACATAGGAGGGGACTTCCAAATGAACTTTTGAAAGATTGAAACATTTGTTCGTTTGTTTGTTTATTTTTAACCTTCTATTGGTCATTTTCTCATTTACAAAAATAAAGACAAGAACGTTTGTTGCCTGACAGAAAGATTATGGTTTGGGTGCAGACTAAGAGGGGAATTCAGAAACAAAGATGCTCTAAATCTAGATACTGTGGGTCTTCCTGCCTTTATAAACTAATGTGTGTCTACCTACATTTGTTGAACGATTTTTAATTGATGAGACTTCTAAATAAGTGCTACGTATAGCATGTTCCTATTTATTATATTAATAAAAGTATATGTTAAATAAATGGAAAATTATTGTTTTCACAAAAATATGCACTGTGGCAGTACATGTGCTCTGTTACATAGAATATGTATCTCAACTCCATACAAGAAATAACTTCGGCCATTATAAAAGACAGATGCAGCTACTTTTACATTTCTTCATATTTCCACTTAAAAAATACATTAAATGCAATCAATTTATACATCTGTACTTAAAAATAAAAACACATATTTGGAAATCTTTAAATTTATATTACCTGACATCATTGATATTGTTATCATTTTACATGAACTAAAACTGGGTACTTAGATTTGATGTTTTCCAAATTCCTTCCAGCTTTATTTTTTCATCATTCTATACATTTACAAGAAATAGGTTTTAATTTTTCAGTATTATTGAGGAAAAGACTGAATTTGTATCTTTAAATGTGGTATTAAAGCCATTTATTAATATAGGAACCATGGAAAGTAGATCAGATATTAAGTTAGTCTACTGGCACCACTCCATGAACCAGTATAAAATGTCACACCTCATTATTTTTCTATTTTATAGATATTTCATCATAAACTTTAGTGTGTTTTATATGTATTAGTTATCACATTCTCAAAATTCTTCTTATTTGGAAACTATGTAAATAGTAATAGGATCTTGAAAAACATCACCACCTTGTTTTCATTCTGAAAAGAAAAGAAAACTAGTAGATATTTTTTTACATATGCCTTAGTTAAATTTATTTCCACTTTTCATAAGAAAAATAATTTAAGCAGATACTTTTATTCCCTTTCTATGATGGCAAACAGATCTGAATTAGAGTAGAGGCAAAAACATTTTCCATGAAATTAGGCTGTTTTCTGAGTAAAATAAAACATGTATCTGATGGCACTGAATTTTTTTTAAGTGCTCACTGGAAATGCTTTAGTACTTCATTTTTAATTTTTTTTAATTTAGAAACAATTTTAAGCTCAAAAAAAGTTGTAAAATAAAAATAATAGCATGAACTCCCATATGCCATTACTAAGATTTGCCTAATCTTAATATTTTACCCCTTTTACTTTATAATTTTCTCTCATTCTATCTTTCATCTCCATAATTTACTTTCTGGACCAGTTGGGGTTAAGTTATAAACAACATAGGCCTTTCCTCAGTGTCTCACTAATAAAAAATAGAGGTAATCTCTTACACAGTGCTCACATACAATTATTTACTTCATACATTTTCATGGATAAGATGCTTTTATCTCATTTGTCCATCTTCTAGTTCTGCTATTCACCTTCGTGGTGTTTTCTCCTCCAGAAAGGAACCAGTCTAGAGTCAAGGATCACATTTAGCTGCTGTGTCTCTTTAGCCTCCCTCCATCGGGAACATTTCCACATACTGTCTTTGTCTTTTAGGAAAGTGGACATTTTAATGAGTACCATCTATTCACCAGCTCCTTTTCCCTTTTAACAGAAGGCTTCTCATTTTGCCTTTGTCTGACATTTCCCTGTCATTAGATGGTGGTTATGCTTTTTGTGCTAGGATACTGCATAGGTGATGGAGTTTTCTCTCAGGCTGGCACATCTTAAGCACACAACGCTCGTGTCTCCCACCTCGGTGATGTTCATTTCGTTTGTTTTTTTTAATTTTTTAAATTGTTTTCAGAATTGGAAGGTGAGGGAGAGAGAGATAGAAATGTCAATGATGAGAGAGAACCATTGATTGGTTGCTTCCTGCACGCCCCACAATGGGGATTGAGCATGCAACCTGGGCATGTGCCCTGACCAGGAATCAAACCATGACCTCCTGGTTCATAGGTCGATGCTCAACCACTGAGCCACGCTGGTCGGTGATGTCCATTTTGGTTGCCTAGTCAAGGTGGTGCCTGATTTCTCCATTTTATAAAGATGGCTCCTCATAAGAAACTTCCCCTTAGGTTTATTATTAATTGATGCTCTCGGCTGATGCAATCTTTCCTATCACGGTTACAAACCAATATTTCAACTCCAGGACACCCCGCACATTTGTGTCAATTTTTCCCTTCTACTATAAGCAAAAGAACTCCCCGATCTCCCATTTATTTAATTATTCATGCATGTATCTAAATGTTACTGAATTCCTATATTTCCAGTGGTTTATAGTTCATCACTGCCTTCCTTATTTTGGTGTGCAGTGTCCACCGTTGACAAACGGGGCCTCTTCATTCTGGCTTCTATGCCTTTTGTGGCCTGCCCCCATCATATTAGGGGGCACTTGGTTACTTCGTGTGGCATAAAAAGATGTTCCAGGCTGATCGGGTGCTTATCCTAGTCCACCCCTGAAACCACTCATTTCTCATTTCCTTGAGGGCGGGTGGGGGTGTTAGAGGCTGAGATCTGGGTGTCAGGATACTCACTGCCCCTGGAGTCCTTTTGCTTCTTGACCCTTTCACAGACATATATGAATGCATACACACAGCTAGAGACACAGACATACAACTGTGCGTACACAAATGCATATGCATGTGTACATAAAAACACTTGTACATTTACGTATATTTTGGACATGATAAGTTCATCTGGTACCTCCAATTCCAATCTGCCCCCACAGGGTCCTGTTTGCTTTCCCCCGGTCCTTTTTCCAAGGGAGAGTCCTGGATCCTAACAACACCATCATGCTTACTCATTTGCTCAGCTCCCTCCCTTCTTCCCTATCTCATTCCCTCACTCTCTTCCTCCCTAGCTCCCTCCCTTCTTCCCTATCTCCCTCTCTTCCTCCCTACACCCCCTCCTTTTCTCCCTCTCTACTTTCCTATTTCACTCCCTTCCTCCTTCCCACCCTCCCATCCTGTTCTTTCTTTTGTTCAGGCTTATCATAGTACTCATTTGAAATACAGTTGGGTTCATTTGTTTCAGCTTGTTTGCAGTTTTAGGACATTTTTCCCCTTTGCATTCTTATTGATTTAATTTAATTTTTTGAATTGGTTTACTTTAATCATTTTCCCCCCTAAGCCATGGAGATTAAGTGCTTCTTGCCCCAGCCATTTTTATTAAACAAACTTCATATGCCAACTGTTATGATACAATTTAGAAATAACTGTTTGAGTTGTTGAATAAACTTCTGTCTTTATATTTCAATTCTATTCAACCTACATTTAGTCTGAAATCAATTACCTTCTTGGGTATTTCTAAAAATGACAATTTCAGATATCTGTGGTACTTGGTCAACCTTATAAATTTATTATTCTGGAGGTTATTTTCTTTAAGTTAAGTGTGAATATACATCACACAATTAGATAAGGAAAGAAAAGAAACAACCATGGATTTGTGTAGTTCATAAGTACTGGAAAAAACTCTCACCCTTTTATATGAGTGATTCTAGAATGTTCCCTCCTCTAACACTCCCCCATATTCTACTGATACTTACAATTCTGAACATATGTCAATATTTGTGGTAGCAAGAGAAAGTGGGTTCATGTCAAAAGATTCATTTTCAATTTCCATTCTGTCTGTGGATGTTAGATACCTCTTCTTTCTCCAGATATCTAGTCCCATAACTTTAATTTTTTTATCCCTATTTTCTTAGCTTTCTGACAATTTCTCTCTTTCTCCAGATATCTATTCCTATAACTTTAATTTTTTTAAAATCCCGATTTTCGTAACTTTCTGCCAATTTCTCTTCTTTCTCCAGATATCTAGTCCCATAACTTTAATTTAAAAAAAAAAGAAAGAAAGAAATCCCTGCCCTAACTGGTTTGGCTCAGTGGATAGAGCGTTGGCCTGCAGACTGAAGAACATGTACCAGTCAAGGGCATGTACCTTGGTTGCAGGCACATCCCCAGTAGGGGGTGTGCAGGAGGCAACTGATCGATGTTTCTCTCTCATCGATGTTTCTGGCTCTCTATCTCTCTCCCTTCCTCTCTGTAAAGATCAATGAAGTATTTTTTTTAAAAAAAAGAAATCCCTATTTCCTTAACTTTCTGCCAACTTCTGGACTCATGCCTCAAAGGGATCATTACATTTCTTCACTCAGATATCAACAAGCATCTCAAAGTCAACATGTCCACAATATAATTCCTCATTGTCCTTCTTGCTCTTCTCCATCCCCAATGTGTTTTGGTAATTGGATCATCTTACAACCAGTTATCTAGGATAAAACACCATTGATTCCTTTCTTTCCCTCACTTACATCTTACTTATCAGTAAGTTTGTCAATCTATTTTCCCAAACTATATCCCAAGGCTGACCACCATCGGGAGCACAGATGGACACTTCCCTCTCTGTTCTGGTTGTAGCCTCCCCAGAAGTTCCTCTTTTTCTACTCTTGCATCCTTGCCAGCATGACCTTTTGAAAATAAGTCAAATCATGTGGCTCCCTTCTCAAAATTCTTCAATGGCCTTCTATTGGAATTGGGATAAAATCCAGATTCCTCACTATAGATTATATGTTTGGCTTCCACCCGCACCTCCTCTTTCATATCTTACCTCTCCTCCCTTTATTCACTGAGCTCGGTCTCCGCTCCTCATTTTGCCCCTAGGCCATCACAACCTCATTTCTGATTCAGGGACTTTTTTGCATGCTCTCTCCTCTTTCCTGGCATGCTCTTCCCACACGTATTACTGCAACACGATTCTTCTTTGTTCAGATCTCTGCTCAGATGTTCTTACAAATGGATGTCTTCCATGACCAACTACATATTGTAGTGTGATGTCCCTAACCCAGTCACTCTCTGTCCTTTTGCCCATTTTTATTTTCTCAGTAGCACTTAATACAACATAAAACTCATTTTTTTCCTAGACAGTGTGGCTCAGTAGTTGAGCGTCAACCCACGAACCAAAAAAAGTTATGGGTTCCATTCCTGGTCAGGGCACATCCCTGGGTTTTAGGCTGGCTCCCCAGTAGGGGGCATGCATGAGGCAGCCAATTGATGTTCACATGAATGTTTCTCTCTCTCTATCCCTATCCTTTCCTCTCTCTCTCTAAAAAAAAATCAATAGAAAACATATTTAATTTTTTTCATCTTTATTACTTTATTCAATCATTTATTTTCTGTTTCTCCCACTAGAACATAAATACAAAGAGGGTAGGGATTTGGTCTGTTTAGTTCATGCTACATCCCCAGTACCTAGAAGAATGCATTGAACATAGGAGGTACTCAAATAAATGATGATTAAGAAAAAGGCCTCAACATTTCTGAGCCTCATGTATAAGGAAAATAGGCATAATAAAAAATAACAACCATGTCCCAGGGTCATCTGGAGGAGGCCGTGATCAGGGTAGAGCTCTAAACTGCCATGCAATTGACAGGTGGGGATACTTCTGCTAACACTGAGTGAAAGGAACTGAAACCAAAAAGTGGTCCCCGGAGTCAACGAATAGAACGAGAAGTTCCCCTTTTCTCTGTGTGGGCTCTTTCCCCTGAGCTAAGAAGAGAGGAGTTCACAGTGGCTGCTGCAATGTCTCTTAGAATTGCTCAGAGTCGCTGCCCCCTGCCTTTGCACTTGACTGCCCCTGCCCTCGCCGCCCAGAAATACATGTGCCCACCCTTCTATGCCCGTTAGGGTTCACTGCTTTCCTCAAGCCAGATGGAAGAGCGATCTCCTTTCAGACTCCTTTCCTGATCAGCCATCTGCCTCTGCTGGCCTCGCGGCTGAGCATATAGCTCACATTGTGTTTTGCAATTATTTCCTGATTCTATTTTTGTCCTTAAAGCTACTCTAGGGAAACTGTTTCTTTTGTGCCAATATATTCAGTTTAGGGTTATAAACATGACTTGGTTCTTGAGAGTACGGGGCTCTAAATAATAAAGATGATGATGATGATAATCATGACAATGTTAATAATAATAATAATAATAATAATAGCTTTTCTATTACATTTCATAGTATCAGTTTTTCAGTACCATTGCACATCATTTTGTAGTATTAGTTTTTAGTATTATTTTGTATCAGGTGCTTCCCATGATTAACTAATTTAATACCCTCACCAACCCTGTGAAACAAATTCTATTATTTCTATTTTACAGATTTTTTTAAAAAGTCTAATAAAATACAGCCTGGGGAATATGGTCAATAATATTATAATAACTATGCATGGTGTCAGGTGGGTACTAGACTTATTGGGGGGAACACTTTGTAAATTATATAACTTTCTAAGGATTATGCCGTCCACCAGAAACTAATACAAAATAGCACTGAATGCCAACTGTAACTGAAAAATAAATTTTAAAGGAAGAAAAGCTCAGAGAGCGAAATGTAGCTTGATAATGGTCACAGAACTGATGTTGGCTGGACCTGTATCATGTTATTATTCTGCCTCTACTATTTATTTATTGTGAAGTAAGGCAGGCCAAACTGTGGTTTAGATACAGCAAAGACTCCACAGATTACAGGGTAAGTCTCACACTCTAGTAGGAAAAATATTAAGAGAAGTGGATTTCACAATATGAAAAATATGGTGTGTCACCTGAGACCTCACAATAATGGAGAGTTACACTCCCAGGGCAGCGATGGCACCAGGCTCCTGGGGAGGACTGCTTTGACGTTGAAGCATCAACATTTTCAGTAGATGGAAAAGACTTGGGATAAAACATTTTCAGAAAATGCAGAAAAATCTCAAAGAACAGAGAAAACCTTTTCATACATGAAATTACTATCGAGTCACCTTTTCCTCTATTTTACGGTCCTACCATAGGAGGTATTTGATGGCCCTGACTTTGTGGTTCTTCTCAGGAAGTCGGTTGTGTAAGATGAGGTGACAAAGGACCAGGTTGCCCAGGTTGTAGGCCAAGAAAAGGAGTTGTGCATTGTGAGCAAATATTTGCAGGGACATGTGCATGTGTGGATTGGGAGAGGAATGCATTGAATGAACCATTCATTATCTGTGTTTTACACAGGCCAGGGGAAACCGTTGTTTGAAGGGAAGCAGGATTTACTACATAGGTCCAAAGCTTTCTTAGAAGATACATTATTATATTTAGGGAAGTTTTAGATAAGCTGTGTTTACCTTCAAAAGTTCACTACACTTTCTTGCCTTTTCATTTCCATAATAGCTGCAGGTCTGATAACAGTGAAAAAGGGCTCAAATATTATTTAAATGTGCCAACTTAAATTTTGTTAGCTATTTTACTATGGGATAATTGGCCATTGAAAATAGGTACACTGATGTCTGATAATGGGGTCATCAGGCACTTTCATTTTTTGCATAGATATGAAGCAGAAAAGACTAGAGCAAAGGTGATTTTCCAGTCTCCAGAGACAGTAGATGGTCCCTTGTCTCAAAGCCAATGACAATAGACACCCTTGAAACCTCAACCTCTTTCTCTTTAAGATAGTAGTTACTTTGCATTTTCCAGAGTAATTATCAATTTTCTCTGATTTATGTTTATTATCCCAATAGATCTAAATGACCCAATTGTTATCTTTTGAATCCAAGAGTTATTTGGACACAACTTTTGGGGGGAGTTGGTAGGTTGAGTGTGATTTAGGAAGGGGATAAAAAATAGCTTACTGAAAAAGACATTCTTTATTATTATTATTATTATTAGAGGCCTGGTGCATGAAATTCATGCACGGGGGGGGGGGGGGCTTTCCCTCAGCCTAACCTGCACCCTCTCCAAATCAGGAGCCCTCAGGGGATGTCCTACTGATGGCTTGGGCCACTCCCTGTGGTTCTCTGCTCTCTGCGGGGCCTGCCTGCTCCACACCACGGCAATGGGCAAGCAGGCCCTGTTGGGTGCTGCCTGCAGGCTTGACCTTGCCTGCTCATGGGTCACTGTGGCGACCGCAAAGCAGGCCCTGCTGGGTGCTGCCTGCGGGCCTTGCCTGCCTGCTGGGCTCACGTTGCTGGGGTGACGCCACCAGCATCCTGCCCGGCTGCTTCTGCTATGGGCGCCACCATCTTTGTCTCAGAGTGATGGTTAATTTGCATATTACTCTTTTATTAGATAGGATTATTATTATTATTGAGTAAACAGTGTCAACATCTATTAGTTAGGAACCACAAGAACATATGGCTTCCCCCTATACTTAAGTTAAAGACCAAGAGGTGAAGGGATTAAGAGGTGCAAGTTGATAGTTACAGAATAGTCAGGGGGATGTAAAATGCAGCATAGGAAATGTAGTCAATAATATGGTGATAACTATGTATGTTTCCATGTGGGTACAGGAAATATCAGGAGAGTACTTTGTAAAGTATATGATTGTCTAATCACTATGCTGTATCCCTGAAGCTGATACAAAATAATATTGGATGTAACTGTAATTGAAAATAAAATTTAAGATTCTTTAAAAAATATAAAAGAAACTAGAGGCCCGATGAATGAAATTCATGTAAGAGTAGGCCTGCCTTCCCCCAGCTGCCGGCACCGACTTCCCTCTGGCACCCGGGATCCGGGCTTCCTTCATAGCCCCGCTTCATCCGGAAGGTCATCCAGAAGAACGTCTGGTCTAATTAGTATATTATGCTTTTATTATTATAGATAATTTATAGAAATGAAAAAAAAAGTTAATGACAACTAGTATGGCTTCTGTTTCTGGTTTGGTTAAAAGCTGAAAATGAAAAAAAAAAAAAAAAACACAACTCTACTGTGGCCTTGGATGTGTGTGCTAGAAGGATGGCAGGGGGTGGGGTTGAGAGGAAGAGAATCCTAACTTCCCCAAGACAGGCAGACATGATATTGTGGGAGCCGGGAGCTAATTTTTAAGGGCTCCTGACAACGTCCAAATAGGAAACCATATGCTACTGGTCCTGGGAAGTGTGGAGGAGTACAGATAACTTAGGTGCTCTTTAAGCGATGAATTTTATCCTATCGTGTAAATATGTGGGAATGAGGATCCCCTTATGATGGGCTTAGTACAAAGTGTGAAAAGCTATGTGGTTTCCAAGGGCAAGTGTGAGAAAATAAATGCATGAAAACCTGCAATGCGTGAATATGAGAGAAACTTTTAAAACAGGAAGCCATTCCCCGACCTGCTGCTTTTTGGAGGCATCTGAACCAAGCAGCGTATCTATTAACGTAGGAGACGAGCAGGTTTTCTGTTGTGAGAGTCCTGCCATTTGTTGCGTTAATAGGAGAGTGTGGCAAGAGCACATGGCTTGGGACATGACTGTATTTAGTTAAGGTGAGGATCGCCCAACAGATCTGCATGCTAAGGATGCTTCCTCAGAGCCAGTTCTCCTCTCGTCCTGCCTTATTTGGCTTTGTTCCTCTGGCTGGAAAAGAATCTCTTTCACAAGCATAAATGTTCCTCTTTCTGTGGGTGACGTCGTCATTCCTGTGGCCCGAGCGTTTGTTACTAAATTGTACTTAGCAACACATTATCATTCCTTTCTCTCTTAGAGTTCTGCGCCTGTTTGTTCTGGTAGAGTTGAGGGACACGTTTTTTTTTTCAGGGAGGTGAAAGTAAAAAAGCTGAAAAAAAGGAAGCTACGCTTGGAAGGTTCTCTGGTTTTCTGGTCCTTGAACAAGTAGACAACTAAAGTTTGATCTTGTGGCAACAGTTCTGAGTTTAAAAAGTTCACATACGCCTCTAAAGGAAGTGGTTTCCATGCAACCGTGCATCATATACTCTTCTTTAAAGCGGTAGAGGCTTTTTGCTTGGCTTGACTTGTCCGCCTCGTGTTCTGCCTTGTCAGGTTAATGGGGAAAGTTAGACAAAAGAAGGCTGCGCACTGTCCAGTTAAGAGTGATGCTGCTAAAGTGCCTGTTTGTCGTTCCCGGGAACATCATGGATTCCCTTTTCATTGCATCCTACCTCTCTGTTCAAAAAAACTAAGATGATCTGCTTCTTCTCTTGCAAAGTGTGGCTGTAAATTTTTTAAAGTTGTAATTTGATTTTAATCCCTATATTTAGAAGAGACCTGAAGTTTGACATGAGTTTATTTTTCAAATAGTCTAGATTTTTAAATTCACAACTACTATTTCAAATGACAGAAATAGCTATCATTTCTCAAAGGCCTGACCTATGTTAAGTTAGTTTTCATGATGTCATTCATCACCACAGGTCTGTGCAATAGATGTTTTAAGTCTGCAGGAAGCTGAGACTAACACTGTCCAGAATCCTGTGCCTAATAACAGACTCTAAAGATTGTCTGTCTTTCACAGGAATCAAGGCCATGGGCAAAACAGCAACCTTTGAAATAACACCCTCTTGTTTTGTAACCTGGTTCTTCTAAAAAGTGTGGTGCACACACAGACCATTGCACCAAGCCTGTGGGGGGCGGGGGGGAAAGAGGGTATGTCCTATAGTCAGCTTCAGCCCTATGGAGACTGGCCTGTGTGTCATATTTAGCATGTGTATACCTGTTGTCTATAACTCCAAAGTAGAAAGTGTTTTCCCTGAGTCACCTGGTTGTGGGGTCATAAATAAAATAGATTTACTTGAGTTGGCTTCTTCTTCTTTCACTGTGGTAAGGAAAATATCCAAAGTTGTGCCCAGGATCATCCAGGTGCTCCCCTTATCTAATAATGGATGTGGCCGCCTCATATAAATGAGATATTTTGTGCCAAATCTGCACTTTCCTACAAGTGCAAGTCTAATCTAACAAAGTTAACACCTCCCAGGGCCCATGTCAAGTTCTCAGTATTTAGGGAACTTGACAAATTATTTACAGCCTTTCCCAAGCCCTATCTACCAGACTCTGTAAGAATAAACAGACTTCAAAGTCGGCACAAGGTAGAAAAACTACTCTGGCTCAGTCTGTAATTTAGACTATCTTTAGAAAAGAATGACTTCATGAAAAGAGAGGCCCAGAGTGGCCAGCCCCTTCTGAGCAGTTAACTTTGTCTTTACTTGAGTGTAGAGACTAAATGACAGGTAGGAAAGTGCTTTTGCAGGAACGTGGGAGTCTTGAAACTGTAGAAAGAAGTTGCACCGCGCATGGGAGTGAGCCTGTGGGAAGATGTTATAGACTGCAGCTCCATTGCTAGTCCAGAGCAATCAGGCATAAACATCTTTAAATGGCACCTGAGCACAATAAATTCTTATAAAGGCACTTGATACATTATTTAAAGTAACTACATATTACCTTTTATATCAGGGAACAGAAAAACAAATAATTTTACATCCAGGAACAAAGTTTTTTTTTTAAAAAAGAACCTTTAACTTTGACAAACCAAAAGATAATACCATTGGATTTTTAATTGATTGATTTATCTACTTACTTATTTTAGTGAGAGAGAGGAAGGATGGGGGAGTAGAGAGATAAAAAGCATTAATTTGTTGTTCCACTTTCATATGCATTCATTGGTTGATTCTTGTATGTGCCCTGACCAGGATCGAGCCTGCACCCTCGGCATATCGGGACAATGCTCTAACCAACTGAGCTACCGGGCCAGGGCCTATTGGATTTTCATATTTTAATTCAAAAGCTGACATGCTATACTCTGATGAGAAAGAGAAGCTGACTCTGTCTTTAGCTGTCATAACCTTAAGAGATTAAACCCAGGTAATGAATGAAAGCAACCACACACAGACACACACACATATACAGCAACGGTAGTCATGATCAGTCACAGGTTTCCTCAAACCTTGCCCTCAAGGGCTGGATGGTGGACACCCTATAGCTTACCCGTGGTCAGCAAACTGAGGCTTGCGAGCCACATGTGGCTTTTTGGCCCCTTGAGTGTGGCTCTTCCTAAGCCTTAGGAGTACTCTAATTAAGTTAATAACAATGTACCTACCTATATAGTTTAAGTTTAAAAAATTTGGCTCTCAAAAGAAATTTCAAGCGTTGTACTGTGGATATTTGGCTCTGTTGACTAATAAGTTTGCCGACCACTGGCTTAGACTATTTCATGTCACCAGTGATAGAATTCCAGCTTACAAATTGGAGAGGAAACCAGGCAGTGTAGCCGTGTGGTGTAAATGGTACTCTGATGGCTTTCACACACATAGCTGTAATTCTAGATGTTTGAGTTCAATGAAAAAAAGAATTATAAAAAACCAATGATAATTGTAGTTTGAGTTTAGATTCATTAGTTGGCACTCATTCTTCTCTTTCTCTACACTTTGTACATTTATATTCCTTACTTAGTTGATTATAATTATTTACAGTTTCATAGCTATTGTCCCTGCTGGATGGTATGTTTCAAGAAGCCTGAGGCCCAGTTGTGCTCACCCATAGCCTCAGATGCTAGCAGAGGCTGGCCCTGTGCCAGGTGCTCAGGGACGCTTTGGGGACTGGACAGGAAAGCTGTTAGCAAAAAGGCTTAGAGTGAAAATCCAGCAGTTAGGGGTGACCTCCAGCCAGAAAAATATGAAAAGGGGAAAGTGTTCCATAGTGTCTAAAAATCCATCCGTTACTGAGAAGGCTAGATGGATCAGGTCCTGCCAGCAGTTACTCATTACTAAGCTATGGCCAACAAATGGGCATTCAGATCCACCCAGGTGTGGCCAGAGGGTCGTTTGGACTGATGGCACATTTGCAAAGACTGTAAATTGAGGCTTCTAACATTACCGGAAAGTGAGATACAAATGAGAAATGGCCTATTCATTTATTTGTACTGATGATTTAACCATATTAATTGGTTGAACGAACTTATAAAGTATACTAACATTTGCAAAGAAGTTTTTATTTTCAAAAACTCATATAGACAATATATAAATGTATTACATATATATGCTACAACATACATATAGTCTATAGTCTAATATAGCCCCAGGACACTGTCTCCCAGAGGCCCCGCTGTCATTCCCAACGGGCGCTCAGGGTCACAATGTCTTTGAAAGGGGCAGGGTGAAGGCGTTTAAGCAAACAGCAACCTAACCATTACAGAATATGCAGGATTATCTTCTCTGTGGGCTTGATTGTTTGTGGAGTTTGTTGTAAGCCCACAAGCCACTGACGCTTACCTGGTATGAAGTGAAACATATTTCAGTGGCCTAAGAAGAACCATGGCTCTGGACAGTTTTCTCAGTGGTTAGAGCATCAGCTTACAGACCGAAGGGTCACAGGTTTGATTCCAGGCCAAGGGCATGTACCTTGGTTTCAAGTTCAACCCCTGGACCTGGTTGGGGCACGTGCCAGAGGCAGCCAGACAATGTGTCTCTCTCACATTGGTCACATTGATGTCTCTCTCTCTCTCTCTCTCTCTCTCTCTCTCTCTCTCTCTCTCTCTCTCCCTCTCCTCCTCCCTCCTCTAAAAAAATGAAAAAAAAAATATCATCAGGTGAGGATTAAAAAATGAATAAATAAAGCACCATGTCCAAGCAGGTGCAGGACGAAGACACACCACTCTCTTAGCTCTCCAAACCTAACAGCCTGACTCTACTTAAGACAGAGTTTCCTGCAGAGAACTTTCTATAGAGCCAAATAAACTTGACTTGCCAAAGGGAAAAAATGGAGCAAGTCAATGGATTGCCAGTGATTCGGGAAATTTCATTTCCCAAATTCCGGCTCAGTGGTAGGAAACCTTAGCTGTCCTAGTTCCTGTCTCCCCATTTGTAGGATGGGCTGAAATGTACCATCCCACAGGCCTCCTGTGAGGGTCCCAAGTGCTGATGCCTGTAGAGTCCCTAACATTTCAGTTTCCCTTCATAGAAAGGGAAGGCAGTGGGGGGTGAGGAGGCAGAAAGGTGAGGAGGAGGGATCCTTCCGCAGCCAATTAGTGGTTCATTATGGTTAACAAGCTGTCCTTTGTCAAAGCAAACACTTTTAAAGGATTAGGCCTCATTCTCGCCTTAGTGCGAATGGCTTTAATCAGATAATCTCCTATCACCTAGTAGAGGATTTCTCATTGAAAGTCTGGGGAAGCCAGGAGAGAGCTGCCCGCTAGCCTGGGACGCACTGGGGCAGGGGCAGGGAGCCTGCTGGCGGGGAACCCGGGGTCTGGGAATTGGACTTGACACTCGAGAGGCTAAAGGTAGCAGGAAAAAGAAGAAAAACAAACTTTCTCCTCAGGTTGCTAGGGCAACGGTCTGTGTAAAGCGTTCCTATGATGGAGTTGCTTGTCTGTCAATGGCCCTTCACCCCTACCCGGTGTCATTCTTCCTGCCACGCAGCCCTCGCATGTGCCAGGTAATTGTACCGTTTGCCAGCTGCTTGGGGGTCTGTGCGGAGCGAGGCCTGGCCCAGCCCGCTCCCCCTTGCCATCTGCTTGGCACATGTGAGCGCTCAGAGTTCGCTGAATTTAGCCGAATTGTTGCATTTGCTACACTCTGTCCCAAATGTGCGAGGTTCTTTTTTCCCCCACATCTGTCTCCTCCCACTAGGCCAGACTGCAAGCGCCTTGAAGAAGTCTGAATGATTTCTGTAGCGCCAGTGCCAAGCACAGCTGCTGGCCCATAGTCCGTGCTCACTAAATATGTGTGAAGTGAATTAGGGAGCACTAGGCAGCACACTGAAGCCCACGCTAAGTTGTTAGGATTCATTTCTGAGGACTGCACGGCTCAGTTGCCACACTTCGGGCAAGGCAAAGAGGGAGGAAAGAGAAAAAGGTGTGTATGACGCTCCTACCATTTATTATGCGACAAAAATCACTTTAGGGCATTTCTTCAGACAAGGTCTAAAGGTAATTTTGGGAAACAGGTAAGAAGGAGTAAGAAGAGCCAACAAAAGATGCTAGAGCTAGAGCTAGAGCTAGAGCTAGAGCTAGAGCTAGATAGAGGTAAAGGGAGGGAGGAAGGGAGGGAGGGAGGGAGGGAGAGAGAGAGAGAGAGAGAGAGAGAGAGAGAGAGAGAGAGAACCCACACAATGGAATGAACAGAGAAAGGGATATAGAATATTATAGAAGCTAAACTAAGGAACTTAAAAATGAAATGGGTAGCTACATACATACACATTTAGGGGGAAAAACAGCATTTAGGAACAAGTGAGGCAATGGCCATTTTTGACTTTCAGGAAAAAATAAATTACACACACACACACACACACACACACACACACCCCACACATTTCACATTGTTCAAGGCATAGAGATGATCACCTTCTGGATTCTTTGCAGCTCTGAGATGTGAGATTGTAATGTTTACTCTATCCCACTGCTGAGGGTTTTTATCTAAATCACTTTCTTCTGCCAGATCTTCAGCCACTTGCTGCCCTTTGCCCTCTGACCAGGGCCCGCCCTTTTGGAGCACTTTCTGCATTCTGTTCTGCGATTAGGCCGTTAGACTCCACACAGCGGTCAAGGCTAATCTAGTCATATCTGTGAAAAGCACATCTGGATCCTGTACCACCCCCACCTCCACCCCCACCTCTAAAACAGACACTTCAATGGCCCCCACTGTCCAAAGGTATCAAGATTGTAGCTTTACAGTTTGGATGTGATTGATTCGATTAAGTGGGTTTCTCTTGACTGTAAGCTCCTTGAAGTATCCTGCTCATTTTTCTTCAGCATTAGATTTCCAGTTCTCGCCTAAGCTCAGATTCAAGGCTCCAGACCTGCAGTTCCCACTGCCTTCAAAGGTCCTTCTGCAGATGTTCCTCATGTCCTTGAGGACCCTGCCTATCTCTGACCACCTCAATTCTTCATCATCCTGTGTAACCACCACCTCTCCTCCTCATCCCCTCAACCTGCTTTCTTTTACTTCAGAGCACTTACCTCCATCTGAATTAGTCTCCTCTATTTATATTCTTCTTTAGGTTTATTCTTCATTTCAGGGGTCCTCAAACTATGGCCCGCGGGCCACATGCAAATAAAAATATTGTATTTGTTCCCGTTTTGTTTTTTTACTTCAAAATAAGATTATGTGCAGTGTGCATAGGAATTTGTTCATAGTTTTTTTTTAAACTATAGTCCGGCCCTCCAACGGTCTGAGGGACAGTGAACTGGCCCCCTGTTTAAAAAGTTTGAGGACCGCCAGAACCGGTTTGGCTCAATGGGTAGAGCGTCGGCCTGCGGACTGAAAGGTCCCGGGTTCGATTCCGGTCAAGGGCATGTACCTGGGTTGTGGGCACATCCCCAGTAGGGGGTGTGCAGGAGGCAGCTGATCAATGTTTCTCTCTCATCGATGTTTCTAACTCTCTATCCCTCTCCCTTCCTCTCTGTAAAAAATCAATAAAATATATTAAAAATAATAAATAAAAACTTAAAAAAGAAAAAGTTTGAGGACCCCTGCTTTATTTGTTTAGTGCCTATTGCCCTCCCCGCTAGCAGACTCTACACTCAGACAAAGGTGACTGAGTTGTATTCATTTCTGTAATCACAGTAGCCAGAACAGGACTTACTATGGTAGATACTCCATAAACATTTGTGAAATGAATACGGGCATTATGTGAAAAGTGTTTCCTGTGTGGAAAGAAGGAAGGATAGAGAAATGGAAAGAACACAATACGACAAAAGGAAAGAAGGAAGAAATAGAGGAAGAAAAAACTATACTAGAAGTATAATGTGGCTCCTCTTCCTATTACAGTTGGGGACCTATATTAGGGTTTTTGGTGCCCCCAAGTTTTAAAGAAAAACAGTGAAAGTAAATGGCCTAAGAGAGTCAGAAGGACATTAATGCCAGTTCTGCTCTGTCACAGTGCCAAGTGCTTACACACGGATGTTCTCCCACCTAGCAAGGGAACAGGACTAGATGGTCTCCAATGTTCCATTCCCTTCTAACATTCTGTGCTTCTCAACTTTTCTGAAGTGTATTTGCTTTCTATTTCTTTATTCAGATGCCAGAATAATTATATTGAAGATTTAGATTCAACTATATTGAAGATTAGGTTAGGTAAAATTACTTAATTGATAAATGTATAACCAAATCAGTATTTTAACTATTTTAATCTTTATAAACATTTAAGACAAATACATTGATTTTTATATATTTTCACATTTATATGATTTATGCATTAAGCATTGCATATATGTGTAATGTGTTATATTATATAATATGCTATGTAAACAATCTGTTATATGATATAATATATAGATAGATGCCCCTTGACTTAATATGGGGTTACATCATGATAAACCCATAGTAAACTGAACATATTTTAAATCGAAAATGCATTTAATACACCTAATCTACTAAACATCATAGCTTACTTTAAATATGCTCAGAACACTTACATTAGCCTACAGTTGGGCAAAATCACCTCACTGTGACTGCCCGACATCACAACAGTATCATACTTCATATCACTAGCTCAGGAAAAGAGCAAAATTCAAAATTCGAAGTATGGTTTCCACTGAATGTGCATCACCCTCACACCAAGGTAAAGTCAAGAAATCTGGAGTTGAACCATTATAAGATGCGGACTGTCTGTACACACTAATATATATATATATATATATATATATATATATATATATAGGCCTTGACTTACGAGTGTCCCAACTAACAAGTTTTTTGAGATACCAGCTGTCTCTCGGCCGATTTTTTGCATTGAGTTGATAGAGTAATTTGAGTTAACGAGCTCCTTAACGAGCTCCTTAATGAGCTCGGTCTCGGAATGAATTAAACTCGTAAGTCAAGGCCCCACTGTGTGTGTGTGTGTGTATACACACACACACACACACACACACAAAGTGTCCCCTCGGGAGTTCGACCAACCGGGAGTTTGATCACTTGCTATGACATGCACTGACCACCAGGGGGTGGCGCGGAATGAAGGAAGGCCCTGGCCAGCAGCTGGCAGCTGCTAGGGGCCCCACCCGTGCACGAATTTCATGCACTGGGCCTCTGGAATATAATAAAACATATATTATATATATTTAAAATACTGGGTATAATTTTAAAAACATACTTTGGTGTGTGAAATATATAAAGGTCCTTGAAAGTAAACTAAATTCATGTCATTCTATCAAGTATGTTTATTCTTGAACAAGTTTGAATCCAGGTTGTAAAAGAGTGTGCCCCCTCCCCTGTTGTGAAATTTAACAGAGATGCACTTTTTGCATCTACTTAAAAGGGATTCCCCATCTGAGAATGTTTCCAACTCTTCATTGCCTTCCAACAGCTTCTTCTCTTAACCATCTATATTTAAACACGGACTAGAAAGCAAGGGACCTGAATTGGGTCTCAGTTTTGACACTATCTTGCAATGGATTATTTTTATCCTGGTGTAAGAAAAACAACATTCCTAGATCAATGATTTGAGATTCTTTCATATTTGGGTTTTTGAAAAGAATACTTTCTTGGGAAATTTTAATTTATATGATTTTTTTTGGGTTGAGGACAGAAAAGCAAATTATACTTGGGAGGCATTGAGAGCTTATTGAGCTATATGTGTGGTATGTAGAACAAGAAAGATACAATTCAGAACACCTACACTCACACTTACACACTTAATGACTGCCGTTCCTGTGATAAAGGTAAATGCTACCATTTCCTTTGTCTGCACTATTGGTAAACCAGGGAGTTGATATTATCTCTAGAAAACATATTTCTTAACTGTATTTCTGTTGGCATAATTAAGACTTGAATGGTCTGAAATATTTCAGTAACCCGCAGTGCGCATGCTTTCTTTTATCTGAGAATGTAGTTTTATTTCATCTGAAATTGTTTTCTATAATTTTTCCCACTGCACACAAATGATCTTCATTATATTTATGGATGTACTCACTCATCAACCTGGGGACCATAACTACACTTCACAGAAGTAGGAGAAACCATAATTCTCTCCTGGCACCGAGAGAATATCGATGGGTATTCTAAATGAGGAACTATTTACTTTTTATTACTATAATAATTTTTTAATAATTTCCACAATTTGAAACGTGGTTAGAATTCCTCTGGTAGTTGAAAGCTGGCAACACGATCTAATATTTTTAACATATGAGCTGCTATTTGCAAGAGTGCTTCAAAATTTAAAATGTCATCATTCATGTGATATTGTCTATGATAAATTAAGCTAAACCAGTGAGAGTGAAATTTTATATCACAATTTACTTTAACTAATTTTAAAAAAATATTTTTATATGTTCTTATTGATTTCAGAGAGAGGAAGGGAGAGGGACAGAGAGATAGAAACATTAATGATGAGCGAGAATCATCAGCTGCCTCCTGCACGTCCTCTGCTGGGGATAGAGCCCACTACCTGGGCATTTGCTCTGACCAGGAATCAAACCATGACCTCCTGTTTGATGAGTTGACACTAAACCACTGAGCCACACTGGCTTGGCTTTAACTCATTTTTGAGTCCTTGGTTGATCATTGTTTTATATGAGGGTTTTGTTTGTTTCTGTTTTTGTTTTTTTTTTAGCCATCCTTTTCCTCTCTCAGATGTAAAATAACATTTTTTCTCTTTGTTAGTTACCGGGTTGTTCATTTTGTTTTTAACATTCAGGGTCTTTCTTATATTTCTTTGTAGTCTGTTCAGTGGAGCAGAAAATATGTCTCAGTTTCAATTTCTCTTTTGTTCCCACAACACCCCCCCCCCCCCCCCCCCGGCCCTCCAGTGCTGAAGTGGAAAAATAATTTCCCCTCTTGCTCCATGCACAGATTCAAAGTCCTGTTTTTCACGATGTTGTTCCAAATAGCAAATTTTCTAACCCACAAGAAAAACACACCAAAGCACTAACTTGGAACTCCACAAGGTCTGAGGACAATTGGAAATAATTTCCCACAAGTGGGATTAGCCCTTGGCTGTTCATTGGCCATCCTGAGCAGAGAGAGGCACATGGAAACCAGCGAGGGCACCGACCTGCTAGCAGATGCAGAGGTGGCCCAGCTCTGCAGTCAGAGGCTGCTGTTGTGGAGCATGGCAGGCAAACTAAAGAAACTAAAAGGCAAGTAGCAAACAATTCAGTAGGCGAAGCCAGGGATCTGGACGCCTCCCAAGGCTCCTCCTCTCCTTCCCTGCATGAGTCACTGTTCCAGTCTGTCCACACCCATTCAGCCTTCTTCCTTAGGCCGCCACCCCACACTTCAGTCCCCCTCAAGCTGTTGCCACAGGATCTTTCTGAAATGCAAGTCCAAACTCCACATATCTCCTTGCTGTGTCAACTCTTCTAGTTCATCGCAGTTTTCAGAGTAAAGTTGAGATGCCTTGGCTAAAGGCAGACCTACTCTTAGCTCATCTGCCACTCCCCAGCTCTGATCCTCCTCTTCTAACAGGCAGTCTGCTGTATTGGCCATGCTCTTTTCTCCATTTGACCAGGCCTCAACTCCTTTTCCATTTAGCTAATTTCTACACACCCGTTTTTTTTTCTTTAAATCTTCACCCACCTGAGGATATTTTTCCATTGATTTTTAGAGAGTGGAAGAGAGAGGGAAAGACAGAGAGAAATATTGATGTGAGAGAAACACATCAATTGGTTGCCTCCTGCACATAGCCCTGACCAGGGCCTGGCCAGGAGGATCCTGCAACTGAAGTACGTGCCCTTGACCAGAATTGAACCCAGGACCTTTCAGTCTACATGCAGACGCTCTGACACTCTATCTAGTGAGCCAAAACAGCTAGGGCTCTACTCACCTTTTAAAGTACCCATTAAAGTAACTTCTCAGGAGCCTGCTGGGTTTGTGTCTTCCCAAGTAGAGGTATCCTTGAGGGTAGGGACCGACTCTGTCTTACAACCACTCCCGCATCTTTGGCATAGCGGGCACCATAGTTGTTGAAATAAATGCGGAACGAGAAGGAAGTCCTTGTAGCTATTAATTGGCAGGTAGGGAATGTCCATCCAGATTCTCGGAGAAAGTGCCACTGTCCTTTTTAATTTGCTTCAACCGTGTGTGCACTTGGGTAGATTTTAATCATGAACACCGAGAAGGGGCACCATTTAATTAATTAACGAATCAGTTCTGGAAGGGAGCAGTGTGCAGTATTAACTCGGTGTTTCGTGGACCTAGCCAAGGGCCGAGAATTCAAGCTCCTTACTAATGCCTCTGGAAGTATTTCTGTACTTGAGCACATTTCATGTTTTTTCCCTGCCCCTTCTTCAGCTGGTCCCACCCTCTTTAACACAACTTAACAGTAAGTTGTAGGAAGAACATGGAACCATATCTACCATCTGGTTCCAAATTGTGTCCAAACATGAAGCAAATGTTTTCAATTAGCATCATTGAACAAGTTATCAACATTCCTTAAATCCAAAGAAAATTCTACCCTCCAAATTTCCATCACTTTATCACACCACGTTAAGTCTAGGATTCTTTCCATTCAAAGTGAAGCCAAGTTACATCTTATAACACCCAGTGAATTATGATTTGGGGCTCTGGTTTCTTTTGCGCCAACAACAATATGACTTATTTGCCTTGGGATAATCCAGTATTTCAGAAAATGATATTTTATTTATTAAGAGGGTTGGGGGGGGAGGGAAGACTGCTTTCTATCAATCAAATAACTCGGAGTGGGCAAGAAAGGGGCTTTTTTTACATTCCAAAAATCATTTACAAACTAGATGGGAAGCTTGTGCTTGTGTTTGTGCTTGTGTGACCATCCGCCCGACTGAGGAATTCCAAAACTGCGGACACCCTGTTACTTGAGAAAGATACTCATCGGAGGTTGGTCTTGCAGATGTTTTTCCCGCCCGTGAGCCATCCAGGTTCAAACAAACCGTGTGGTGCATTTTTCAGGAGGCAGCCCCCCTCCGATCCCACTGCCGGATCCTCCTCGGATCCTCACCTTCAGCCTCACCTTGCGGGCTCCCTTACCAAGCCCCATCCGTCGGGCGCCTGCAGCACACACACCGATGCGTCTGCCCAGGAGGAGCCGAAAGTGCTAGGAACGCGCCCCGTGGGCACCCGGGCTGGGAGGTTATCATGTGGGACGTGTAAGATGGAAGATACCACCGGGCGGCGGCGGGGATGCACCTCGCCAGCGCCGGCTGGGGTTCCCTTCTGCTCTCCGCGCCCACCCGCGAGTGGCCACCACCCGCCACTGCGGACTTGGCTGGGTTGAGGGGCGCCCGATCGGCCGGGGTGGGGGGAGAGCCGGGCGGGCGGCGGAAAGTTCCAGCCTTTTGCCCGCGCCGCGTGCGTTCCCGGCCCGGCGAGTCCGCCCCGGGCTTCCTGGTGGGGCTGGGCGGGCGGGCGGGGGAGGGGCCCGCGCAGCAGCGGCGGAAACCCGAGCTCGGCGATAAGAGGCTGCACGGCGACATGCAACAGTCTTTTCACTGCAGCTGAATGAGTTGTGGCGCTCACCATGCTCCCGTGACCGGGCACTGACAAGTTCAATCTGCCATCGCGCGGGCCTCTCGGAATCCGGACTCCCACAATGCCCTGGGCACTCGGTCGGCAGTCGGGCTGCTGGTGAAAAAAACATGTGAGAGGTAAGTTTCCATGTTCGACGTCCGCCTGCGCTGCCGTCCGGGCGGCTCGGCATTGTCTGGGCGCTTCCCCGCGCCTGGCCCCGCTTGGAGGAGGAAGGGAGGGGAGGCTCCGGGCTGCGGCTCGCGCGGCGGGCGCCGGCTCGCCCGGGCTGCTCCCCGATCGCACATCCGGGGCTGGAGGGGGGGAATCGGGAGGTCGCAGATGCAGCCCGGCTCCCGCAGTCCCGTCCCCGGGCAATGCGGACACTGTCAGAGCGCAGGCAGCTTCCAACTTGGCAGCCGAGAGAGAGAGAGAGAGAGAGAGAGAGAGAGAGAGAGAGAGAGAGAGAGAGAATAAACAGGTGCGTGCAAGTGTACTTGCAACTTAATGACCTTCGTGGCGGGGGGGGTGGGGGGAGGCGGGGGGAGCGAGCCCATCCGATGGGAGCCACCGTTTCTCCCCGGAGACCCCGCATCCCTGTCCCTGGGGCTGCCCTCCAGCCCGGCTTGCATCTGGGCCGAATATGTGCACGCAAAGGTTAATTCTCTGCCTGCTCCCCATAAATTACGCATGACATGTTTAGCTGGGCTTCCTTATATGGAGAGCGCCGTATTTCAGGCCAGTTTGCCTTTTTGCCAAGTTTACAGGGCGGAAGACGCCCTGCCCGAGAGGGCGCCTACCCCCCGCCCCCCACCGCTTTGTGGTGCGTCACTCAAAGCTGTAAGAAAAGTAAGTGCAGGCGCCGTGCTCTCTGGGTGGAGCCGCCGCTGGTTGATTGAACTGTTTCCTTGAGAGGGTGAAAGGTAGGAAAAGTAGTTAGTACTTGGGCTCAGGTTTTTAGACAAAAGCAGGACAAATATGTACAGCGCTCCCCCCTCCCCCGTTTTTTTTTTCTTTCTTTTTTTTTTTTTTTACGGAGCCGGAATCTGTTATTGGTAGTCATGTGTCATGTGAGAATACTTTGATTCCGGAGCCTGTAACATGAGCAGGTATATATGGTGGAGCTTAACGCTTGCCCCGCACACAGCACTTTGCAACTCCAGGGCTGTTGCCAGAAGAGCAATTGTGTTTCTAAGTCTCTCCCGGGCCGGGAGCCTTAGGCAGCTGCCGTCCGTGTGTGTGTGACGTGTTTCCGTGGAGTGGGCTTCCCTAGGGTTCAGGGTGAGCAAGGAGCTGCCCGCAAGGTTATGGCCACTGCCTCGGCCCGGCGTGCCCACCGGCGCAGGCACCAGCGCTGGCCAATGGCAGGGTAAACCCTGCCATCTTCTGAGGGATTGCTTCACCAAATTCATGCACCCAGAGGAAAGTCGTGATGAGTGCCTCTGGCTTTGCAGGCCCTCTGCAGCGCGCTTTGAAATACTACACCGGTGCGCACGGGGTTCCTCCCTCCCGGGGGGTTTGAACACGGTGAGGGTTTGTACACAGGGGGCATTTATCGCCCAACTGTTCTACACCAGCGCAAGGGACCCACACTCCATGTTATCTCCGTGTGGGTGCCTGAGAGCGTTGGTGTGTCTCCTTGCCTCGTCGAGATAAAACATTATCAGCCAGACAAGTTAAAATGAAAGTTAAGGAGCTTAGAATCCGTCCTAAGAGTATTGAGCTCAAAGTGTAGAACGTCTGAGGGGTAGTTACAGCCAGAGACGCTGAATACCTTGATTTGGTGGCCCGAGAAAGCGCATCGTTGTCCCTTGTATCTTTGCTTTATTAGAGTTGGTGACAAGTCCAGCTCAAAACTGTTTTTATGAGGAACCTACAGTGGTCTGATTTTTGTCTGTGTTCTGTATTTGCATGGGAGTGGACGTTTGATGACTGTTAGAACTTCTCACAAGATGTAGACATAGTTTTTCGTTTTATTTGTTTAATGAGGCGGGGAGGTGGTTTCCTCTCTGAGGACTACAAAAGTTGCCTTTTGTGCTTGAGGGAACAGGTTGGGTCAGCACCACAAAACCTGTTCACCCATCCATCCGCCTGTAATTACAGTGTCATCCAAGACATAATCATCAGGTCTTATTATTACGGAGAGACTCAGAAAAGCTCACATGTGCTCAGTTTAGTTTTCCTCCTCGTGTGACTAAGAACAGATTCGCGTGCAGACACACATCAAGTGTGATGCTCCTCTCTGCAGCTATGCCAACAGAGAATCCAAAATGGTTTATGGTTTGAGATATTATTGCGTGTGTTTACATTGCCACATTGGAGGCAAACTCCAAGTTGAATTCATTACATCTTGATTCCAACATTCTGTTCTTCCTCTGGGCACAGAATTCCTTTGCGATGAAATCCTGGGTTCTGTTCCAGAAAAAGAACAGAATATCCCAAGGTGTCTCCTGGGGCAGAAGGGGGAGGGGGGAAGGAGGGCAAAGTGTGAAACTGTATTTCTCATTGAGGAAGGGTGTGTTGCTTCATTATATAAAATTTCCTATCCTCCCTGTAAGCAAAACCAAACTGTCCTTGCATTTATCATTGTCACCATACATTAGGCCTGTGTGAGATGTATCTATTTATGGAAACAGAGAGAGAATAGCCCGGCTGCACCTTCTGGCTGGCTGCTTTGTTAGAAGATGCTCAGATTAGAGTTCATCTTAGATCTTGGCTTGGAAGAAGCTGAAAAGAATAGGTGGTGGGGTTTCTTATACTCGAAGAAAGAGAGTATGGGCAGTAGATATGTGGGCCTGGGGAGTGAAAGGAGGAAGTGAGAGACATTAACTTAAATGTTTGGCTCAGTATATAAAATCCTAACAGCAATACCGATCATCCAGGATGTTACACAAGAAGATTTTAAAGTGTGTGGCCCGTTAGGCCAAAAAGCTTCATCTTACTGGCAGTCTCGAATGTCCAGTATAGTAGCCACTGGTTGCTTATGGCTGTTGAGCACTTGAACAATGTAAAATACATACTGGATGTTGAAAACATTGTACGAAGGGAAGAATGTAAAACATCCTATTGGTATTTTTATATTGATCATAAATATGTTGCAGTGATAATATTTTGGATATATTTGTTCCAATAGAATATATTATCAGATAATTTCACCTGTGGTTTTGTTTTCTTTTAACTTTTTAAATGTGGCTATTAGAAAACTTAAAATAACAGATGTGGCTTGCATTACATTTCTGTTGGACAGTGCTGTTCTAGAATAAAGGCGGAGAGCAGTACTCTGGGAGAAAGCCTACAGGGCTTTTATTGGTCAAAACACAATAAAATGAACTATTTTTTTTTTTCAAGCTAATGCAGTTTAGTATATGTAGAAGTTCCTCATCATTCTTATCCATTGTAACCAAAATTTGAGAAAACACACCACCTAACATCTATTTTTATTTCCTCACAACTACTGTTTAGTTTAGAGATTTAATGGTGAGGTAGTAATAACACAGAAAAGACTTATAATTAGGGGATGAGTGTTAACACCTCTCAAAGGCCAGAATAGAGTATGATTGCTACTTAGGAACATTTAGAGACACTATAGTTATCATTGTCCCAAAGTTACCAAACATGAACGAGTCTCTCAAATTTATTTTAGAACAGAGCTTTCAGTAAATAACAATTATCTTCAAATGCTTAATATGTATTTTCCTTTGCTATGACTTTCTTGCCTTCGAAAATAAAAACACCAAATAAATCCAAACTCCTGACCAAAGGTTAACCAAAGATTAATGAATTCACGATGATGAGAAATTTGCATCTGTAGAGAAGAGGGTATTGTTTGGAATGTTAGAAAGGTAAAAATAGGTTTCTGCGGCAATGTTATGGGCCTTGAAGAATTTCTATACGCAGAGAGGTAGCTTTATAATTTGAACACGGCCTTGAAAAATCATCTGACTGGTAAACAAAGCACAATGGCCTAGGTCCTGGAAGCATTCCTTTTAGATATTTTTATAACCGAAGTACATTTTGCCATGCACAGTGAGAGTTAGGCTGAAAAAAAAGAAAAAAGCAGTTCTTTTCTAACTATATAAAGTATGCTTACTTTTATTTCCTTGAAGGATGCCAAAGATATAAAACAGGAAGGATATAGTGGGGTCTTTGGGGTGTGTGTATGTGCGGGGCAGATTTTATTGGGAACCTCAGAAGAGTTGCCTTTGGCTGGTTGTCATCTTGAGTCTGTCTCCCACTATATAAGGCAGAGCTGCCATTAGTGTCGACACATGTTTGGAGTGTGAGGAAGCCAGGATCCCCATGAACACTGAAGATCATTTTTGATGAGTCATGAAGCATGCTCATTAATGATTGGAGAATAATTGCAAAGCAGAAGACTCAAGAAGAGCTACTGATAGATGACATTTCATGTCTCCCGACATAGTTTGTATTTTTAGATTTGAAGTAGGGAAATTGATTTGTTTGCGGTATTTTTCATATTATAAAAACGTACATTCCTGTAAGCATTACATCTATACCCTTGGGGAAACACTTAGCAAATACATGGTTACAGTTTTCTACATACTATTAATTAGATTTTTTTATGATTCCGGTATATCTCTTTGAGATAATTATTCATGTTTAAAAATTATATTTGACACTGGATTTCCTATATCTGTAATAATGATACATTCACATTTTGTTTGTTTCTGCCTTATCTGATTTAAGAGAGCATTACTTTTACAGTGACCTTTCAGTGCTCTATGGGGATAGATAACTCTCATGGAAGTAGAAAGATAGTCTGGGGTGGGTGGTGGGAGTCAAGTTAAGTGACAGAAAGAATAGGAGGGCACAAGGCCTGCTGAGGGGGAAAGTTGTAGGGAAAAGCTGGGAGCCATTGACTGAACTTGCCACACTCAGTATTCTCCAACCCAAGAACCCTGTTGATATTTCTGCTTACTAAATTTTAGTTTCAAAATGCCTATGAAGAGATACATCCATTCCTATAAACACTACTAGAGGCCCGGTGCACGAATTTGTGCACGGGTGGGGCCCCACAGCCTGGCTGGCGATTGGGGCCGATCAGGGCTGTCTCTCTCCCCGATGGGGGCCCAGGGCTGATCGGGGTGGGCTGGCAGGGCTCGGGGGAGGGACCTCAAGAGGCTGGTGGGCCGGCCAGGGGGAGGGGCTGCGGGAGGTTGGTTGGCCACAGGAGGTTGGCTGTGGGAGTGCACTGACCACCAGGGGGCGGCTGCTGAGTTGAAGGTCTGCCCCCTGGTGGTCAGCACGTGTCATAGCGACTGGTCAACCAGTCGACCAGTGGTTTGGTTGTTCGGTCACTTAGGCTTTTATATATGTAGATACTTATGTACATTTGTTTTGCAAGCCAGTCTTTGTTGCAGTGCAGGTATTACAAAAAAAGACCACCAGGGGATCATGTGTTTTGAAAAGTGCAGTACTGTATATATATAAGAGTGACTCAATACTATTACCATTTTAAATTATTCTATCTTTATATATTTATTGCATTTCTGTCTAGATCTTGAAAGGAGTAATAGACTTCAGTGTGGGGAGGGGCACAGACAACCTCACAATGTATAGATTTGATTTTACGGGGCCAGGTCCGACTAGATGTGTAGCCTGCAAAAAATCATTGACTCTTTGTTCCTTAATTTCTCCAACTCTGAAATTATAAACATATAAATAATTACTAATAGTAGAAGCTGCTACTTGTTATATATTTTTTTTACAAAATATCTCATCTAATCTTTTTCCAGCTGGAAAATAGGATTTATGACCTTTATCTTAAAGATTAAGTAGCATGACTAGATAACACTTTTTGTCATTTGTAGAGCTATGAGTTTTATTTATTTTTTCTTTATTTTTTCAATGTCCATATTTTTAACCATTTTTTTTGTCTTGCCTTCAATGCTATATAAAGAATAGTGAGAATGGTAAGAGCTATTACAGCGATATCTAACATTTTGGACTACTTTTTATGTGCCAGATTAAGGTTATGCATTAATTCCTATATTCCTCAGAACAACCTGATGATATGGGTACTATTAACATCATAGTTTCACAAATGGGGAAGCAGGCACAGGCAAGTTAAATACCCAAGGTTACTTAACTAAAAGTAGCACAACAAAGCAGTGAACCAAGATAGCCCAATTCTAGAACCCATGATTGGATGTAAAAGAATAAAAATAGATTTAAAAAATACTTGTATTGGGTGCTGGTAGGAGATTGAGACCATCAACATTTTGGAGTATTCTAGTCATGTTTCCTACTGTATTTAAGGGGACTCTAGAAGAATGGGTAGAAACTAAGAGGATAGAAAGAAAAGGCATTGAGGGGTGGGCCGTTAGTAGATAGGAAGAAATGAGGAATCAGGTGGCAAAGGGAGATTGGTAACTACATTTTGGAGGACATTGAAGAGCAGGTAGTATGTTTGATACAATGAGGAACATAAGAAGACACTTGGTTAGGCAAGCAACCTTACAGGAGTTATGTTTTAGCGCATTTTATAGAGGGAGAATGGGACACATATAACGTGAAGTAGAGATTGTAGAATAGAGATGAGGGACTAAATGAGGGGATGAAAAAGAGGCCATGCATGCTGGGGTAAAAGTGACAGACTTAGGATCCATAGGATGTAGCAACTGATTAGAGGTAGATATTAAAAGTGATGGGAGGTATTCAAAATCATTTAACAAATATAGTAAGATTTATTAAAACTTCATTAACATTCTTTCTTTAAACTTTAATGTTATCCCTGTTCATCATATTGTTACTTTGAGATCTTTTATTTTTTAAATAACTATATTTTAAAATACCAGCAAGAGAAACACACTTCAAATTATGTTTTATCAGGAACGAAAGCTTAAATAGGAGATACATATTAAATTCTTAAAACATTTTGTTTTGTGTCAAGCTCTTTAAAGCACAGGATCTGACTATAGAAGATCGCCAAATTCTTTAACCCAAACAGGCAATTCCAAAGTCAGCATAATTTCATCTTTAGGGGTAGATTGTTATTTGCTAGGAAAGGCCTCATTGTTGGCAGACAGTCCTGGTCTCACTAATGTTCATGCAGAACACCAGGGTGACCCAGTCTCAGCGATGAACCAGGTGGCAGGGAGATACATGATAAAACCAGATTGCAATGTACTCAATGTGCTTGATGTTTATACCTCTCAGGCCTTGCTATTTTAGGGAAGGTGTCAGTATAACCGTGATATTCTTTTTCCTGGACAACAAAATGATTTACATATGGGAATAAATAAGCAGTTGCATTAAGTTCACAGTCACCTGGAGTTGTGAAGATAGTTATATTTCAAGGAGACTAGAAGGCCTTAAAGGACACTCATAGGCCTTTTTACTTAAGGCCATTACATGCTTTTGCAAGTAAATGGCTTAACATATAAGTAGAAAATATAGCAATGGTAGATTATGTTATATTATGTTTAGTATACATAGAGAAATTCCCATGAAATCAAGACATTAAAAAAAAAAGATTTATCACTTATTGCTTATTTAAATGGTCTATATCCACAAAATAGAATTTAAATGCTATACTGTTTATATATCTTTATAGTATGTTTACATAGAGCCAGAGAAAATAATTATCCATAGTGCTTTATTTCACCTTTCATTTATATGCCTGTTAGTATATTGTGAAAGCCACACTTGGAAATGTCTTTTTCTGTTATTAGACATTTTTCCCCCTTATCTGGATTTTGGTTTGTATTATAAAGATATGGTAAAAATCTGTTTTTGATATTAAGATAATAATTAGAAAATGTTCATTTTAAAGTAACTAAGATTAAATATTAAGTATTATAACAAAAACTTCTTCTTTGCCTTATGTGTTCAAGATAAATTTTACTTCAAATTACTTTTCAGCCATTATTTGAGTTTCAGTGCTCAGATATCTCAGGGAAAGCTGCATTGTCAACTTAGTGGCATTCACTTAAGGTATTTGGTCTTAAATACCCCATCCAGAGGACTCTAAGAGTTTGGATGGGCATAGCAAAAGTGAACATCAGGGAATACAAGCAAGTCTTTGATCCAGCTGTAGAGACTCTCTGAGATATTGTATTACCTTTCCAAAAAATAATTTGAAATGTCCAGAACAATAATTGAGGCTACTGGTAAAATATATACAAATAGAATTCTGCATACTGCTTTCTGGGGGACCATAGGTACTGAAAATTGCATGTGGGGAATGACTTTGTCAGGGAAATAGAGTTTTGAGGGTTGGATTTTTAAAATAAATACTGTTTGGGGAGCAATTAATATAGGAAGAGATTGTGTCTGTTTGTCAGTAACGGAGTATAAAGTTTAACTGTGGAGGTCTTTTCACTTACTAAGTTACTTTACTAAGTTTAACAATAAGGTGATATAGGCTAGTCCAGCCGTGGGCAAACTACGGCCCGCGGCTGGATCCGGCCTGTTTGAAATGAATAAAACTAAAAAAAAAAAAAAAGACCTTACCCTTTTAGGTAATGATGTTTACTTTGAATTTATATTAGTTCACACAAACACTCCATCCATGCTTTTGTTCCGGCCCTCCGGTCCAGTTTAAGAACCCATTGTGGCCCTCGAGTCAAAAAGTTTGCCCACCCCTGGGCTAGTCACTTCATCCATCGTGTTCTGCTGAACAGTTAATTAGCAAACCTATTTTGAGCACCAGTTAGAGTTAAGGAAGAAGTTCCAAAGAAGAATTACATAGTTTATATTCTTTGACATGTAACTGGCTTATAATTGGGGAGAAAGATGAGAAATTGACATATAATTGGCATGTCGTTGGTGAGAAAGACAACAAAAGTTAACAGTCTAATTGGGTATTGCTGCTGTACAATTGAGTACCAAAGGAGGAACTTTGAGCCTTTGTGGAACTGAATGGTCAGGGCATGCTGTATGGTGGAGGTGACACCTGACGTAGGTAGGAAGTTTACATGGTCTTCGGAATATGGAGAGAAACAGCATGAACAGGTGGACATGATGAGGCTACTTATTTGAGCATCTTTTCTGCAGGAGACATTGCTGGCTTACGTTCTTTTGGGAAACACAATCTCATCGTGGTGCTAAACAATCAGGGAACAGACCTATGTGGCAGGAACCTTCATCCTCTTGCTAGAGATAAGGAAACAGACTCAGAGAAGGTGGTCTATATGTCCAAATGCACATACATAGCCGGTGAGCAGCCACACTGAATGGCAGCCAGGTCATTTCTCACTGAAAAACCAGCATTCTTTATTTCCCCTTACAAATCTGCTAGGAGTGAATGTGGTATAGTTATGATCCAGTAACTTAAAAACTTCACTCATACAACATCTGACACACATCAAGAAGGTATACATTTAATATAATCGGTGGGCGAATAAAATTTTGTCTTTATGCTTTAAGGTTGGATTGGAAATGGCATGTCGTGTGACAAAGGCTTATACTCATTTCTGTGATGTATAAAAAACAAAACAACAAACTAGACTCCCGTCTTCAGCAGCTATGATAAGGGCTTACAGTAGTGTGACAATTGCATTTGGCCCGTTTGGGATCCTTTTCCAGAGGAAGCTTTGCAAAGTTCCAGAAGATAATGTACTTTCTCACCAATAATGGAATGTCAGACAGTTTTCACCAAGAAACAACAGGGGTGACTGCGGAGTGCATGCTAAATTCATTTGTCATCCTCACGTGGTCATTTTATGCTTTCCTGTTGCATCATTTTCACACACTGGCCTGTGCTCTCTGCCACAAATGGCAAAGCTTATGACTTGAGAAGATAATCTATGCATGGAAGACTTGTTTTGCCGGAGACACGGCATTTTGTTAACAAATCCCCCTCTTCCTAGAGTTATTTAGAACGCATACCAAGTAAAATTGTATATTGTTTAGAAAAGGACGATGGAAGAATCTTATGCCATTGCTTTTGGCCTCAGAGGAAAACACTCTTATTGAGTGGATATTTATTGAGTGCGGTGTCCTTTGGAGGATGGAGAGGCGAGTAGGATGTGCCCTGTGCTCAAAGCAGTTTCCTGTGTAGTGATTGAAATATTCACCAGAAACGTACGGGCAAAACAAAGTGGGCACGGAGAGCCAAGAATAGGCTGCCCGTGGGCAGAGGGTGGAATTTTCCTGAAACCATCCAGTAGACACACGAACTCTTTCTGTACTTTGTATATTAGAGACAAGACCACATCAACTCATGATTTATTAAAGTCCAGTATTTAAGACATTTATTTTTCTGTTTGAGTATTTGATAAGTAAGAGGATCCAAACATAGTGTCACCCTAACAGAAGAGATTAATTTATTTCTGCTGCTGGTATTTTGGACATGGTGGTACATACAATTTACCGGCGGAAGCTTCTTCATGCTCACGCCTGGTGAGATTAAAACATGCAGTCCTGACAGTCCAGTTTCAGAGCCTGCAACTTTTATGTTCACAGAAGAGAAAAAATCCATAAGCGAGAGGTGAGCTGTATTTCACTTCAATGACAAAGGGTTTTAGATGTGCACACGATGCTCTTTTTCCTCCGGCTTTTCTTCACGTGCAGGAAATAAAGCTGTACTTTGTGGGCTAGTTTCCAAACTCCCAATCGGTGACGGTGCAACGGTGCGTGTCCTGTAAGACCCCGTTCAGCTGCGAAGGGTTTGGATGTTCCTTGTGTCCAGGATTTAATCTGCATTCTAGGTTAGAAAAGTCAGAAGTGCTCTTTTATCACTCACCATGACTCATTTCTACTCATCAGTGCTTATTTAGAGGCCACTGCAGAAAAAAGTTGATAATCATACGTCAACTGAAATTTTCAAGAGAAATTAAGGTTCAAGTTCTGCTATTCTGAAGTGTATGGCCTAAAGGATAAGGTTCATTCATGGTGAAACAATGAAAACAAAACAAGAGTCACGAAAGACCAGTCCATGAGCCATCATCATAATTATAAACATAGTTGTGTATCTGGTAGGAACTTATTCTTTCGTCTGTGTGACCGTGTCTGGCTCTTACACAGCACTGTGAGATGTATGCGCTGCTGGCCCTCTCTAGTCCACAGGTGAGAATATGGAGGCTCCTCAAGGTTAAGGTCAGTTAATTTGCCCAAGGTCAAATAGCAAGGTACTCTGAGTGCTGAGGTCTCAACCCAGCAGTTTTGCTGTTTGTCTCCCTGAGTAAGTACACGATTACGGGGAGTATATAGATTTGAGGTCTAATCCAGGTTAGTTTTAGAAAGACTACATGGAGGAGAGAAAATGTGAAAAGACAGGTTTTGAAGCATTGTGGCCATAAAAAGGCAGGAGATGGAACAGGCTTTGAAGCTCCACTGGCTTGGAAGGGAGGGCCGTATCAAATGGCCTTATCTGCCTCTGTGGTTTGTGCACCTAATACCCTCTGCCCCGGCACTCGCCAAGATCAGCAAAATCTACTTTTAGACTCAAAATCATTACCACCTGTGCAGTTTCTGATGTCACTTGTGAATGACATAGCACTCTGCCAGTTGCTCAAGTGGATGGCTTTAGGTTGTACAGCGTAGGGAATATCTTGAACCCAAAAAGACTGTTGCAAATGCTCTTGTAATCTATTCAACTAATTACTGGAGGCATTAGGGCAATTAAATTCATTTCTTTCATCATTGAAAAATAGAAACCAGTTGCCAACATAAAAACAATCAAACCTGTCATTGAGAATTGACGTTTGCTCGGAGATTTCTGATGATGTTTTCTCACTTTCTCCCCAAACCCCAGTGGAGTAATGAGAGCATGTCTGTGTGTGTCATGTGTGCATATATGTGTCTTACATACATTGTACGTGTATATTCTGTGAAGGATTATGAAGTAATGCGTAAGTTATAGCTAAGCATGGAACAGAATAAATATACGAAGTGAAGGAGTACATTCACCAACTAGTGTGAGTTTGTAAATTTGCTTTGAAATATTGTGATTAATATCATTTTGTGGTTCTCTGAAGTGATTACAAATAGGATTTGTGAAATTATAGTATGCCACAGATGCTAAGTAGAAACAAAAGACACTCTGATAAACAAGCATAAATTTAAATATATTATTACTCTGTAATAGTTATTAAGCTTTGAGATCACTTGATAGATAGCATTATTAAGAAACTTAATCTGTGTCTTAATGAGTTGATTTACATTGCTGTTTTCTTCCATTGACATTAAACTTTAACCTGTTCATACAGCAACAGGTTTGTTTGTTAATGACCTGACATTAATGGATTTAAAAAATAGTTTCCTGTCATGTACTAAGAATTCTCCTGCATATTTTTTTCTCCTGCATAATTTTTAAGAGAAATATTCCTTGCTGATATACTAATTTTGGGGGAAGAAAATTAAGCACTTATATTTCAGTTCACTGGTCCTCTGATAAATGAAGTATAATTAAGCATGCAGATTCTGCAACATTTGCTTAAATATTAATTTGGGTTCTTTTATATTCTAGGCACTGTGCTAGGCATTGAATATATAATAGTTAACACAAACAGATGCAATTATAGAGGTGCAATTATAAAATGTAGACATCTCTCAAACCTGAAATTGGCCATTGCAGAAATCATGACATTATTATGGTTCTTGTTGCCACAACATTTAAATACTCTTTTCAGTAATTAAAAAAATATTATTTCTAGAAGTCAGCAAATATGTATTCCAAAGCCTCTATTAAAGTTAGGCTTACTGTGTATAGGCAAAGTATTTTCATGGAAAAGTGCCATTTTAGGCTGTCTGCTTTACGATTTAGCAAGAAATATAGCATCACAAAGGAGAAGGCAGAAAGAGAAAACTCAGCTTTGAGTGGCAGCACAACATTGTGAGTTTAAAAGGTCAGGCTAGTGCAGGAGGCTCCAGTTTTGCCACTCAGTACCCGGCAGAAAGCTGTGACAGCCAGGGCTGATACAGCTGAAAATATCTGCAGCCTTGGAAGCCTTGTGCGTTTCCGAAGGTCATTCTGGCATTAGAGTAAGAACACGGATTCACAGGGAAGGTCGAACTGGACAGCCGGGCAAGAAGATAGGTTGCTGAACCTAACCATTGTACATTTCAGAGCCACTGTTAACTGCTGTCATGGGGTCTCCTAGTTCTCTGTGGCCATCTTTCATAGAGGACATGTATAACGAACGAGCTTTCCTTGGGTGAATTCTAACATCTCCTTTCTCTTCTGAAACTTGGCGTTGCATCTATAACCTTACCTGGTACCAGGACAAATGCGGATTAATTCTATTTGTGCATGATGTATGCTACATCCAAAAAGGATCTGAGTCGGCTTACACCAGTCAAGTGCTCATAAAATGGGACTGTAAAGAAGAGACATAACAAATCAATTAGAAGGAAAAGAGATGAAATGAGTACTTGAGATGAAATTGAGCACTAAATTTATCTCTTCAGCTTCCTGGCAACCAAAGCAAAAGCTTTAGGAAGTAGAAAAATCCTGAGTTTATTTAATAAGATCTCCTCATTTCCCATATATAGTCTTATTCTTAGCCCTTAGGGTATTTAGTTAAATAGTCTGACTCTGCCCTTGGGTGAAATCTTGGCATGGATGTAATGAAGAAGTGAAGGCAGAATTCTTACTGACTTGTGTCCAGCCCCAAATTCCAGGTCTGTCTCCTGCCATCCAGTTTCATATGGGTGCTCTAAACAGACCAATCCCCCAGTGTTCACATTCTGTGCTTTTCTATATCCTGGCAAAGGATATGGAAAGCATTGAATGTGATATTACCACAGTCTGGGTTGCCATTCCTTTTTGTCTGTAACCAAATGAGACTCACTCATCCTTAAATCTAGGCCTATCTCAGATGTATTTTCTATTGTGAAACCACCCCTGACATCTCTCTCTAACTTACCAAGTTTTATTGTTATCTCTGCTGTATACTTCTCCCTTTTTTTAAGGTACAGTTATTTGTGGGTTGGTTTTACATCCCAGATTAAGCAGTAAATTCTTCAAAGTTGGATCCACGTCTCACCCCTGTGTCTAGGCTACAAAAGAGGGTCATCAATAAACTATTAACATAATCAATACATATTTTCTTTATGTACTAGAGGCCCGATGCACGAAATTTGTGCAAGAGTAGGTCTTCCTTTCCCTGGCTGCCAACACTGGCTTCCCTCTGGCACCCGGTTCCCGGGCTGGCTTCTCTCCAGCCCTGGCTTTGTCCGGAATGACGTCCAGTAGGACATCCGGTCTAATTAGCATATTACCCTTTTATTATTATAGATTATTTTTAATGAATATGTTTATCCACTTACGGTTATTGTCTGTGTTGGATATATGTATTTGGATTGAAAGAAAGCATTTCTTTCTCTAGGATAGTAGGGAAGAAAGAAAGAACAACAACAACAAAAAACCCATGAAGCACAATTAGAACTGCAATTTTTTTTCAAAGGAGATCTTTTGGGGCAGTGGAACTGGGATTGCATTTTTTTAATCCTTTTGACTTTGGGCTTTCTTATTAGAAAGGAATTCAATATTTACCATTTCTCTGCCATCAGGCAACTAATATACTAGTGAAAGAGAACAGGTTTGGTACATGTAAAAGAAAAATATCGTTTATGCCATTTTTTCAAACCCTGAGCGCTTTCTCCCTAATATACTTTTCTATGGTTTTAACAGCTGTCAAAAATCTGACTTTACATGGCTTAGATTAGAAGTGTTCTAGACAGCTATTCCATCTCCTTTACTGCTTTTCAGATACTGTTTTAGTGGCTGATATAGGTCAGCCTTACTGTATGCATATTTATTTAACACACACTTAGTTTTATACTTGTAGAGCAGAATTCCATTTCACTTATGTAGGTTCCTGCTGATACAGTTTGAACTCCTCTAATGAAAGCTCTGAAGAAAATGTAGGCCCTTCTTGCTCAGAAGGCAAACAAACAAAAATAAAATTGTGCCCAAAGACAATCTTTAAATCACTTATTAAGTAGAACCCTGTGTTGTATTAATTACTGGATTAAAACTGATTAACAGTCTTAAATAAGAAGAAACTGATAGACATGTGTATAATTTTCACATCTCTAAGTATATGTCATTAGTGTCCAGTGCATACTCCATAGACGCATAAAGACAATAACATCCAACTCTCAACTCCATAGAGGGATCATCTTATCTCCTTAAGAGTCTATAGGCAAGGCTTTCTCCTTCACTTACATCTCAGAGCAAACCACAGTGATGCAGTCGGGCCGCTTCCTCATATCCCACTCCACCCCCAATCTCTCTGGTTTATGGCTTCCATTATATTTGTAGTCATTGTCATTTCCACAAAATTTGGCATTAAGTTGTCAGCATGTGTTGTGAATTAAGTTTCAGATTTGAATCAGAAGACCTGATTTGGGGTCCCAGTTCTTCCCTTTAATTACCTTATGGGACTTTGGTGAGTCCGTCACTTAACCATGCAAGCCTGACTTTATTTGTTCACAGGCAGGCAAGATGATATAACCATCACTTAGAGGTGTGAGTAGCAAATGTCAAAATTCAGGTGAAGGAAATTGTATACCAAAATATAAAGTATTACCTGCTAGTGTTGAACAAAAACAGAATATATGAGTTTTGGGGAAAGATAAATTTTTCTTCTTGGTTCCTCCAGTAGAAACTTTTTTATTAAAGAACCAGAGGAACACCTTGCAGATTTTATACATAAATCAGAAAGAAATGTAGCACAAGCCAGCTTCTCAAAAGTTCATCTCTGAAAGGGTTATTACTTAATGAAGGAGCATAGTTTGTAGTTTTATCTAAAATAAAGTGGTTCTTATTGTGAGAAGATTAAAGCATTCTTTACGTCTTTCCCCCTCTATTCAGTTTAACACAGAGATTTTACTTGAATTTAAATGAAAAGCTATATTTTAGTTATACATGAAGAACATGATTTGACTAATTTCTATGTTAAAGTTTTTCTTATTCTTTTGATCATACACATACACACAAACATCTGTACATATCTATACACCTATACATATAATAATCCTTATTTCACATTTTATCTATTAACAATTGATTTTAGCATATTGTAGTGATTGTATAGCTGCTTAATTGTTTTTTCATATTTTTGAAAAATAACTATACTATTTTAAACTATTACTATAAATATGAAAGAAGGAGACTAAATATCACCATCTCTAAAGTATTTATTTTATGTATGTGTTTATATATAAACTAGAGGCCCGATGCACGAAATTCGTGCAAGCGTAGGCCTTCCTTCCCCTGGCTTCTGGCACCAGCTTCCCTCTGGCACCCGGGACCAGGCCTTCCCTCGAAGCCCTGGCTTTGTCTGGAAGGTCATCTGGAAGGATGTGCGGAAGGACGTCCGGTCTAATTAGCATATTATGCTTTTATTATTATAGATTATTATAGATGGTGCATTTGACATTCAAATATAATAGAGACTTTTTAAAAAATTGATTTTAGAGAGAGAGGAAGAGAGAGGCATAGAGAGAAACATCAATCGGCTCCTCCTGCATGCACCCTGACCTGGGATTCAACCAGCAATTTGGGTATGTGCCTTGTTGGGGAATAAAACCAGCAACCTTTTGGTGATGGGAAAACTCAACCAACTGAGCCACACACTGACTGGGGCAATAGAAAGTTTTAAGATTGCTTTATGATCCCTCTTTGAATTTATCCAGTGTAATCCTTCAAATATACTGAGGGGGAGGGATTCTTTTTACAAACAAAGTATATTTTTGCATGCTAACTGGGAGTGAACTGTTGTTGAGCAGGAATATAACATAAGTGATCTGAGATATGAAGAGTAATATGATATGGTGTGTAGGATCATAGACTGATGTGGAGGGGCAAACATGGCATGGTGCCTGATTTAAAATAATATTTTAAAAAGTGAATTTAACATAACTTTGCATAACATTTTGCTGGTATGTTTCTATCTGGTTGATGGAATATAATCAAAAGGCATGCTACCAAATCTCCAACAAGCCATCTTTTCAGGACATACATTGGGTTTTTAGAAAATTATTGGGTAGAAATGTAACAAATTATTGCTAGTGGGAATAATATTTTAGCTCTAGTTGATTATGATTGCCAATACTTAATGGAATTAAGAATAACCTAGGGAATTTGGTTAAAAGGTAGATTCCTCATCTTCAGCCTCAGTAGGTCTAGGATAGGTCCCAGGAATATATATTTTTAAGAGTCCTTCCCAGCTGACTGTTCAGATAGTTTAAGATTCTTTCAGGAGCATTTATATCCCAGAACAAAAAGTGTTGCTATTGATAAACTGTTGGCGGTTACTTGGCTTTTTTAGCCAGCTACCAATGCATTGTGATTTCCTTGGAAAGTTGGTTATTGCTCTTTAAGTGCGTATGTTGCTGGTGGGGACACATAGACCTTTAATCACTGTCGCATTAGAAGGGTGCAGTCGGTTCTTTGGATTTCCTCATGTGTTACAGCGTTCTCAGAATGTACGCAACCTTAGGAACAATTAATTAAGAAAGGGGTGTTCTTTTTCTATTTAGCAAAGGAGTCAAACCGTAAACTGCCGGGTTAGTTTGCTCATTGTGTGTTCAGTATGTTTACTCTTTTGGAAAGTGCAACATCCTACAAGAAAATCTTTGATCTCATCTCCTGAGAAGCGTGATTTTTATTTATACTCTGATAACATGCTGAAATCACATTGACAAAAAGATAATAAAAGCATTGGACATACCCACACGTTGCCAACCAAGCATCTGAAGTCTTTTGAGAAAAATCCAGTTTCAAGTACTTCTTTATTCTCTGAACTGTTTTAATAATTGAAAAAGAACTGTTTGAAAGAGGGCTAAGTGAAGGGAGATTATTTTCTTTTCTAACAGGGCATATGTCCATTGGCAAAAGTCCGCCAAAAGCATATGCCTGTCTTGGTTCTTTTAATTGGAAGTACATGGCACTTCAGGAGAACACTCCAGTCCAGGGTCAGAAATGAGGCAAGAGGAGCCCTAGCCCCAGGGGAAAGGACCACATGGGAAAATGTGCTTGGGCCTCCGTGAGTTCACCGCTTTTATTGTGCCTTAGCTAGTTTGATAACGCCTTGCATTATTTATAGCCGTTGTCAGAAACCATTTCCTTTAGTCAATTAGTGTCTAAAAAAGGAGGGAGTGGAGTAGGATATTTTCTGACATTAGTAGAAATAATGTGTAAAAAACACATCCCCTTAATCATTAGATATTGTGCTGTCAGAGATTTTCCAAATATAACATGCCCTGTGGACTGTTAACTGCACATTTTGTTTTTATTAATAAGAATAGTAAGTTATATATTTTTTGTTGTGATACACTGTCACCCCCCAAATTTACTAATATTCAAGCCTTCAGCCCCTGTTCTATGGCAGATAATTACAAAATATACATATTATGATTGTTTTTAGGAATGAAATGATTTATTTTGAAATAACAAGAGTGGAAAAACTGATTTTACAAATGTTTCCATTGATTAGTTGCCATGTAAGGGCTAACAGTTCAAAATGTCTTGCAAAATACATTGACAAGTCTTTCGTTCTATTTGTCGGAAAAAGGACATATATCTTTTGCCCATTCCCACAATAGAAATTTACAATCTAGATTTAGGGATAGTATCCATTTAAGGTCTAACATAGATTTAACAGACATTGTAAAGCATTTTAATCATTGTTGGTAGAAGTTTATTTTGGTAAACATTTTTGGGGAAGAAATTTGTTATTCTAGTTCAAAGTTAATATATGCAATACTCTATGTTCAAAGTGTATTATTAAAACCACTCAAATGTAAGCATAGTTGGTTCATACAATTACAACATGACTTAAAATAATGAAAGCTGACTTTAACATAGGTTACCACCAGTAAAAAATGGACATATAGTGGAGTAGTACATAGTTCTTAAACAGTATTTATGTTGATATATTTCTATTGACAAAGAAAGGTCACTAATATATACTGTAGAAAGCAAGTTTCAGAATAAAATTTTTAGTATGTTTCCATCGTTTCTGTAAAATGATAAACCATGTGTATATATGTATGTAAATGAATAGGGAAAGGACTAACCACATCATACTAATAATAGTTGTTACCTTGGGTTGAGAGGGTTCTACTTGACAGTAGATGGAGGGGAAATTCAGTTTGACTTCCAGCAAAACTCTTCTGTTTGTTTTAAATTTATTGCAGTGAATACATTCTTTTAGCGATGTCTGAGACTACAAAAAGAAGGAAGGGAGGGAGGGGGGGAAGGAGGGATAGAGGGAGAAAGGGAAGAAGGAAGGAAAAAGAGGTGGCATTAATGTATGTAATTTACATAAATTATTTGCTAGAGATTTCTGTTCATCATTTGACCTTCTATTTTACCATCTCTTCCATTATTATTTACTCTATATAGGAAATAGCTTTATAATTTATACCTAAGCTTAATATATAAAAAAAGCAGAACTATAGTTAAGAGTACAAATTGTTAATTATTTGACTTTGAAATAATTCAGGTTATTGTGGTCACTGAAGATGTGGAAGGCTAGATATGTAAGGAGAAAGTAGGCTCAAAATTTAAATAGACACTGTTTGGTTGAAATTTTAATTTGCTCTTGAGCCTTTACATTTCTAATATGAGATCCTTTACTTTCACACTGTTAATCACACCACATGGAAGGTTTTAATTTTATTTTACAACTCTTGGTATTTTCATGTATGTTTGCAAAGTTACTGGGAATGAATGACTCACAGATTCCAGTTCTGCATTGTTGTTTGATGCATATGTAATGAGATTTCACTTCTTAAGTCTGTTAGATATTCAAGGAATTCGAGTTGTGACACCAAGTGTGGTAAACCATTTATGTATAAATATAAATTTAGTTATCATGGAGACGGATTATCTTTTATCCAGTTAATCTTATATTTTCAGATTTGTAGAGCCTCCCAGTATGTTTCTCTTTTTTATAAGTGAAGCCTTATAAGAAATACTGAGGTAGACACAAACAAAATATGCCTCTTGTTACCACCCTTTTTTTAAAAAAATTAGTTAGTTGTTGAGAGTATTGTTACCACCCTTTTAAAGAACTGCAGAGCTGCCTTTTGAAATTTTATGCTTCTGCAAAATGCAATCTGAAGCTCAGGGTTATTCCATAGCAATTGCAATAATATCAGCCTGATTGGTTTTCAACATCTCAGACCTAGTTAAATATGTAATTTCTGTAGAACCTTCTGGAAAGAATACTTACACTACACTGAAGTGAAAATAATAGTTGTCAAAGCATGTCTTTGTAACATATCTTCCTCCCTTAAACCAGGGAAAGACAACTGGGTCTTGATTCACTATCAGGAGAAACAATTCTTGTTTATATGTAAGGATATGTGAGTTTGTGACTTTTTTTTTAAAGCTCAAGTTCAACTGAGATTCTCATATTTTATTGTCACTGGAAAAATTCAGTTGATATTTACATGTTATTAAGAGGATCTTTTGATATTTGTTAAAAAGGTAATCTTTAAGACCAAACATATCAATCAATAGAAATATCTATAGGATTCTAACATTAAACTGTGTAACAACTTTGTGGCTTGAATATTTGTAAACTTTTCAATAAGAGCTACATATGTGAAACTATAGGGACTTTTACTGATTAAATGGAAGGAGGAAATGTTTATGCATTGTGTTGTGTTATAGGAAATCCACTAATTCATTTAATTAGGATATATTCAAGTAATACCATACTATATTCATAACTGGTTTCATTTAGTGTATTCTGAAGAATAATTATTTTAGGTCTTTATTTAACTACAAACAGATTTTTATATACTTTTCTCATAATGATTAATAATTAAGCAACATATTTTGGGCACTCTTTAGTAGAAATAAGCCAATGAAAATTCCTAGATTGAAATTACTGTTAGGTTTTTGATCAGACATCTGGAAATTCAAATTTTATCTATTAAGATGAAGCTTTTAAACTCAGATATAGTTGATAGTATTGAGGGCTATTGCCACATTAAATGTTTAGGAGCTCTGGAAAATATGGCAACTATGATGATGTGGTCCCTATAGAGATATGCTTTGTATTTTGGCCTGAATTCGAACATTTCTTTACATGTTGAGTTTATAATTTGTCTCAATTAATTGAGCATGCTCAAATGGAAAACAGGGATGAGTTCATTATGGAGATCTTGTGAGAGTGATATCTATCTTGGAAGAAAAGTTGGAACAGTGGGCAAAGAGCTACACATGCAGCTAATTTCAGTGATGTACAAGGTCCATGGGAACATTTCCCAGTTCTCTCATTAATCAATGCCACACTTATTTTTGAGTTGTGCAATAAAGTTATTAGGGAAGCATAAATGAATTTGCTGTCATTTCTCAAGCAATGAAGGTCATATTTAAAAATGTTTTAGGCAGTGATACCACCAATTGCAGTAAGAAGGTAGGTGATAGCCCTAACCGGTTTGGCTCAGTGGATAGAGCATCAGCCTGCGGACTGAAGGGTCCCAGGTTCGATTCCAGTCAAGGGCATGTACCTTGGTTGCGGGCACATCCCCAGTAGGGGGTGTGCAGGAGGCGGCTGATTGATGTTTCTCTCTCATGGATGTTTCTAACTCTCTATCCCTCTCCCTTCCTCTCTGTAAAAAAAAAATCAATAAAATATATTAAAAAAAAAGAAGCTAGGTGATATTGTTTAGAAGTTGTAAAGGTTGAAATTTAAAATAAAGATTTTGGCCCTTAGTTATTATGCCAAATAAAATATAACTTATTTAAGTAAACTATAGACTCAATTGCATTGGGAATAACAATATCAAAATGTATTGCATTCCATTTAATGTTCACAGTTTTGTTATACTAATTTCACATTTAGATTCTGTTGGGTCAATGTACCAATCTTCCTGAAAATTGCTAGGAGGGTGACATTTGGTTTTTCTACCGTTTAGCTCTTGAGCACATACCAGCATTCTTTATTTTGTTGTATTCTGTATTCTGATTACTAAGTGATATGGACAGATCAACAATGACTTCCTAATGCCTACAAAGTAACTTTTTTTGTGTAATAAGTAAATATAATACTAAATGGGATTAGTGTTTTCTGTACACAAATGATAAAGTAGCATGGGCCGTGTTATTTTATTATACTTTCTCATTTCTAGAATAAAAGATAAATGTTAAAAGGCGGCCTGTTTGAATATCATCAGAAAAAAATGCAAATGTTCTCTTCTTTTGCCAGAATTGAAGACTGATTCTGTCAGAAATTCACAGATAATTGTTTAAATGCTTCAGATTTGCAAAGCCACATGTAACTGTTTGCAGTTATTCTGAGGATTAAAAAAAAAGTCTTTCATCAGCTTCATAATTAAAAAGGAATGTAAATATGGCTCTATGTTAACTTCCTTGCCTCATATTCTTTCTAATGAGTGGAGTTTGATGCTGGTTTCCTTCAGTTATAAAGGTGATGATGCCAGTGTCTTAAATTGTGTGCCGATAGCCCAGACATTGTAACTTGTAGAAAATCCTTATGAACTAGTGTTCAGATATACTGAGGAAAAATTCAGTTGTACTACAAATACTGATTGTTGGCTTACTCTGGACCAGGCACTGATTTGGTGCTGGCTCTGTCTTTGATTTGGTGCTGGCTCTGTCTTGGAGAACTAACCTGACAATTGCCTGCTGTCCTGGAGTGTACATTTTTATGGCAAAGGTAGGTGATAAGCAGGGAGTGAGATAGGTACATAATATTATGCCAACTACTAACAAGTTCTGTGAAATAAAATTAAAGCCAGGGAAGGGTCTAGCAAGTCTGGGCTGGTGTTGGAGGTTGGATATTTTTTAAAAATAAATTTGCTGGGTAACATTGGTTAATGATATAATTTTCAGGTGTATAGTTTTATAATATACTAGATGTCCAGTGCACGAAATTCATGCATGGGTAGGGTCCCTAGGCCTGGCCAGTCATCAGGGCCAATTGGGGCCGTCTGGCTGCTAGCTGGTACCTCCCTTCCCTGGCTGCCAGCTGCTGGCTGGGGCTTCCCTTCCCCGGATGCCGGCCGGGGCCTTCCTTTGTTCTGCGCCGCCCCCTGGTGATTAGTGCATGTCATAGCGAGCAATAGAACTCCTGGTCTCCTGGTCTATCTCCCACAGGGACACTTTGCATATTAGCCTTTTATATATATAGATCATCTGTGTGTTGCATTGTGTCCTCACTACCCATGGGCTAGTCTACTTCTGTCTCCATTTGACCTCCTTTACCTCTTCACCCTTCACTCAACCCTGTTGTGTGCGTCTGTGGGCTTGTTTGTTCTTTGCTTTTTGTTCTATATCTCTCATATGAGTGACATATTGTTCTTGACCTTTCCATCTAACTTATTTCACTTAGCACAATACTCTCAAGGTTCATCCATGTTGTCACAAAAGGCACTATTTTATTTTTTTATGGCTAAGTAGTATTCCTTTGTGTGCACATGTATATATATTAAAAATAGCTTTATTCTTAATTTTTTGAGGAGCCTTCATATTGCTTTTCATAGTGGCTGCAACAATTTATATTTCTACCAGCAGTGTACAAGGGTTCCCTTTTCTCCACATCCTCTCTTGCACTGGTATTACTTGTCTTATTGATAACAGCCATATAACAAGTGTGAAGGGATGTCTCATTATGGTTTTAATTTGCATTTCCCTTACAGCTCGTGAAGTTGAACATCTTTTCATATTCCTGTTGGCCACCTGTATGTCTTCTTGTGAGAAGTAGACACTTCTCTGTTCACATCCTCTGGTTGAATGCTTTTGATAGTGAGCTTGAAAAGCTTCTAGGAAGATAACTTTGCAGTGGGGATGGATGAAGGCTTATTTAGGTACAAAGCTAGGGACCTGGTGTACAAAATGCAGTGAGCCATTGTGATACATTTATCTTCTAATGACCTTAAAGCCTTTTAAATTTTACCTGATAGGGGAATCAATTCAAATTAACTTTTTAATCATCGTCTGAGTAGAGGCTTCATGTTTATTTTGTCTTAACTATAAATACTTAGGGACCATAATCATTTTCTAATGTGAGTGCAGCTTGGTTAGCTGCTTTTGGAATTCTGATGTTTGGGGATAGTGAGTGCATCACTAACGTTCTTTCCTTATTCCTCCAATAAGGGACCACTTGATGATTAGGAATCAGACCTATCAGAATTTTAAAGGAATGCTTTGGCAGACCTTAGATTACTTATTGGAGTTGGTAAAGAGCCTTTTCTCGGCAGCCACTTGTCACCCATAGCACCTTGCAGTATGTCTACCAGCAGGCCACACTGACATTCCATTCCCGAGGATGTGTGGTTGAAAGTTATCTTATTTTCACAGCAGTGTTTCTAAAACCAGTCATTTGCATATCTCCCTCATGATTTTTTTTGCCAATGTATTTACTTAGTCTTATTCTTTAAATTCTTTTTATTAAAACTGAGCCCTTAGTAAGTTATCATACCTGTGTAATCACAGGCTTGATGGGTTAGTGTTAGCATTCCAGTGCTTCTGTTAAAAGTATGTTGTTTCTGTATCACTTAAAATTTCAATAGTGTGCTTACCCCTCGCTGAGAAACACTGACTTCAGCTTTTTGTTAGGTAGACTTGAATACTGCTGAAGACTGCATTAACTCATTTGGACCACAGGTTTTCCCATATAAGAAATAACAGTTCTGTTCCTCTATTTAGGAACTTAGTGAGCAGAGAAATGGCTATACGGCCTCCAGAAATGCTTAGTGGGCTGTATATGGAAATCTCTGGTAATATTTGGGCAAAATTGTTCATGAGCTAACATAGTAAATGACTAATTTTCCAAATAAACTTACTGATTTATTATCTATCTATTTATTCACTTGCTGACTTTATTTAGTAATGTATTAAATAGTTACTAAAGTGATGCATTGCTAATTACAGACTTGTCGACACCAGTGAAGGGGATGAGAAGTTATGGTTTGGGGCAAGGGGCTCCCTTTCTGTCCCCACCAAATATACATGGTGAAGTTGGACATCTCTTCCAGTTAGAATAAAACTGCCTTTGTAAATGAGAAGAAAGCCCTCACATAATTACTCAGTTAACTTCCTCAATATGTAACCTATTTCAGAAATCAAAAGCTATTAAAAAAAAGTCCCCCAAATTCCCAGCTATCCACTCTAAGATTAATAGGACCAAGCCGCCTATCTTTTGGTTCAGAAGAACTGAAATGATTAGTAAACATATGTGAGTAAGAGATTTTATCTTGCTCATGGAAGCCATCCAGTTCTCCAAGGTAGCATTTTATTCTCATACCTTGTGTCTCTCCTCTTTTGAAGTATGTATGTGCCTTTACATAGATATTTATATGAAGACATCCACTGTCAGTTTAATGCTAACATATAACAATTACTATGAGTAATTATTTCCCATGCTTTAAAAAACCTTTTTATCCTTGAACCTTTTCTTGACTTTCTTTCTTCTATTTTTACATTTTCTTTCTCCCCTTTTTAATTTCCCCCTCATATCTTAAAGTAAAAAATAAGTGATTTTTGGTATCACCCAAGGAGAAATTGGTTTTTGGTTCTTGTGACAGAATATGCTTGCTTGTTTGTGGAACAAGTTGCATAATGTGAGGAACTCTATAGGTGAGTGTTTGGAATTTGGTCAGTAAAGGGCTTGTTGTTAGGCAGGTTTCAAAAAGTTTGATTCTCACTGCAAAACTATTAAATTCCCTAATCTTTTTGTTGTTGTTGAGGGAAGTTTATTATAAAACTAGAGGCCCGGTACACGAAATTCCTGCACTGGGGGGAGGGTCCCTCAGCCTGGCCTGCACCCTCTCACAGTCCGGGACTCCTCGTTCCTTACCATCCGCCTGCTTGCTGCTCCTTACTGCTTGGCTCGCTGCTCCTTAGCACTGCTGTGGTGGTGGGAGCTGCGCTTGCCAGCCCTGAGCCTGGCTTCTGGCTGAGCGGCACTCCCCCTGTGGGAGCACACTGACCACCAGGGGGCAGCTCCTGTGTTGAGTGTCTGCCCCCTGGTGGTCAGTGCGCATCATAGCAACCGGTCGTTCTGGTCCTTCCACTATAACAGTCGCTTAGGCCTTTATTATATAGATGTTGAAATATAGGTCAGAAATTTACCTCATACACAATTTATCTAGTAAACATTTACAGCAGCAAAATTTCCTTTAATATTTATAAGCAACACATATTTCTAGTGCAGATATGTTTGTGAGAATTATAAAAGTCTGGACATTACCCACACCTGTTTCAATATTGTTGTATAGGACAAAAATTCATTACTAGTTGAAGAAATGTTTTGGGAATTCAGTAGTAATCCAAATCCAATGAAATCTTAATTACCAGTATATTAAGTTATGAAGATTTTCAGTCCCCCATGAAATTATTTTATTTAAGCAAAGAGAAAGATAATCTGATATCAGCAATTTAGTCAAATTTATAAAGTGTAATCTAAATTTGTTACCCCCCTCCCCCCCGCCCCATGTCAGAGGTGGAAACACATATTACTAGATACATTACAGCTAGGTAATAATGCATAAAGGTTGGTATCCATTTTGATTGCTCTGTGTCCATGCCTGGCTAATTATAAATATTTTGGTTATCATCCTCCCCAGTATACTTTACAATTAAACAGTATTTTCAACTTATAGAGATATGCCTATAATTCTTCCAGTAATGCCTTTTGAAGTAAATAGAATTTCTCTGCTACAGAAATTAAAAAATAATTAGAGCACCCAGTTGCCAGCATTTTAGTAATTGAGTGGATTAAGCTTGTAACATGGCAGAAGGGGAAAATAATCACTTCTAGAAATGGATTTTGTAGTTGTATTTAGGCAGAACTTCCAAGCATTGAAGACATTAGTAATGGTACCATCCTCCTTCCTCATATAGTGTGGACCCCGAAGATGATGCTGAAATATTTTCTCAGGGTTGGGGATACATCCTTATATAGTCATAGCAATGTTTATTATCATCAGTTTAAGTAAAATTTATTTATTAAACATTTAAAAAAATCTATTATGTTCTAGGTATCAAGTAAAAATATGGTGATAAACCCTGTTGTCAGGGAGTCTATATAACCTAGGGGTTAAAAGAACCAAGAGATACAAAGTACTGAGAATATTCTGAGATGGAATAATGTTAACCAAAGTTAGCCCAGTCTTATCGAGTTGATGTTTGAATAGCAACTTAGACAAGGAGAAGGGATTTGCCCAGTTGAAGGGGTGAGGAAGTATGTGTCAAACCAAACAAAGGGTTCGCCTGTAACAAGTCCCAGGAGCTCCCAACCGCATGGCATATGCCAGGAACCCTCCCAGCTCCTCCCGGCTCCTCTCTGAAAGGCAGGAGGCTAGAGTATAGCACTGGGAGAAACCAAAAGGCTAGAATGTGCCAGTTCAAGATAAGGAGAAAGGTTTAAGACAGAGGAAGTTCTCAGACTGATGGTTGCCAGAGAGGAGGAGGGTTGGGGGACTGGGTGAAAAAGGTGAAGGGATTAAGAAGTATAAATTGGTAGTTACAGAATGGTCATGGGGTTGTAAAGCACAGCATAGGGAATAGAGTTTATTATATATATATATATATATATATATATATATATATATATATATATATATCTGAATATGTATATATATAATTTTATTTTTAAAATTTATCTTTATTGTTGAGAGTATCACAGATGTCTCCCCTTTTCCCCATTGACCCCCTCTACCCGATAATATTATAAACTATGTATGGTGCCAGGTGGGGACCACTTTATAAAATATATAATTGTCTGACCACTATTCTGTCCACCTGAAACTAACACAAAACTATATGGACTGTACACTGTAATTGAAAAATTAAAAAAAAATAGAAAGAGGGACTTGTAAATGGTATTAGAGGTCAAGTAAAGGCTTTGGATTTGGCTTTTAGTGGGGCATTGACGGCTGTTGCTGCACGGTGAAGTAATAGGTGTGGAGGTCACACGGATACAGATTCCACAGTGAATGGGAGAGGAAGGAGCAGAAATACTGCGTGTGTAGATGACACTGTAGACATAAGTCTGGGAATGACACCTTGAGAGCTTTCCGGAGAGGAGGACACATAGCCACCAGGGTTCCCTGGCTCCTGTCAGGCCACCACCTCCGTGCTGGAGTTACTTCACCCCTTGGAGGGCTAAGACAGAATTGAGGGAAAGTTCATATATTGAGGGAGTATAAAGGGAAAGAAATCTTGAGAAGGCGTGAGTCAAGGTGGAAGCTCAGCTGTGGGCAGGAGAAGGGAAAACTCCTGGGAGATCGAGAAGATGCAGGAAGTATAAAGATGGGCGGCAGGAAGGTGAGCGAGAGTTCATGCCCTAGGGCCGCTATTTGGACTAGGAAATATTTGTGACATAGAAGATCATCCCCTGTTGACAGAGAGGAACACGGAGGAGTAGGGCCTGGAGAGTGATGAGGTTTGGGAAAAGCTGCTGTGTGGAATGTGCGAGGGAGCTGTCCAGGCCCAGGCGATTCCTAGACGTGACGCTGGGATGTAGTAATTTATAGCGGCCCTGACGGATGTGTGTGTATGTGTGTGTTCAGGTATGTGATTATATTCATGTGTTGTGCTCATGTACATGTTTATATGGGTGTGTTCATACGTGTGTTTGTGTATCTTTGTGCCCTGGAGATAATTCCAGTCCAGATATAGTCATCGATCACTTGATTTACCCTCGTTTATGGAGATCCATCTGTTTTTCATCACGATGCTAGGGACAGATTATTTCTGCCCTTGGGGACAGTGGCTCAGACCTATAAGGAAATAAAACCCTGTATAGGGCGCCGTGTAGTAGATCAGAGGAGGCAGGTTAATATATGAATGGAGAGGGAGGAGGTGGCATCTTGGAAACTTTGGAGGAGGGGACCTCTTAGCTGGCTTTTGCAGGAAGTGAATGTTGCAGGTGAGGCATTTCAAAACTCTAGAGGGAAGGACAACAGAGATTGTTGACTCAGGTGTGGTACATGCTCAAGGCATGAAGTAGCTGAGAAATTCTGAATCAGGGCAAAGATTCAGGAAGGTGGATGGATGTTAGAGTTGGTGACTGACCTGACTTTGTTCTGATAGAACTAGGAATTAGGACCAGAAAATATTTTGAAAACAAAAATATTTCTTGAGCATTGACATGAGTTGGTTCTTTTTTATCTTTCTCAAAAGTTGTAGTGTTACTTCAGTATTTTCTAAGCCAAGTATCTGGTAGGTTTTTTAAAAAAATAATGTTAAGAATGACAGTATTAACCCTAAAATAAATTTTTAAAAATATGTGCTATGTGCTAGCTATTCATGTTTACATGTATGTAATATATATTCATATTCTATACTCCAGTTCAGTTAGATAGTCTATATTATAGGCATTTTCTGGTGTCTAGGTTATAAATGTACCATATGCCAATTGACCATTTTTGGCCCTTGAAGAAGTATAATCAAACACGACTGTGTCATTTGCCTCTTTGGAGTGTGAAACTTTTAGGTTATTAAAGCCTTGTTTACTTTGTTGATAACATTCATAAGGGAAAAATGTATACTCTTGCCTCTGTCACTGCTAAGCATTTTCTGAAAGTCTGCCCTTCCGAATGAAAGAGAAAGTAAGTTGCTAAAAGCAAAAATGCCTTGCTTTAAGGAGCAGTCTTGTAGTGCCTGGGTAATTAGGCAATAGGGGATCCCCCCCGCCCCAGCCTCCGGCTTCACTTGTACCCCTGAAGTGCATCACGCTAGCTGCCCAAATCAAATTGCTCACTTAATATTTAATGTTTCTGCAATGGAATCACTTTCTCCCTTGAGGTTGACTTCAGATTTGCCAGACACACTGACAACACTGCACTCCTTCTTTTCCCCACATGACCTCAGCTTCTGCTTAAAAAATGTACGAATAAAGGATGCTTTTGTTCCTATCTCGCCTGCCTGTGATATATTGACAAAGTGTCTGCCGGCTGAATGGAATAGTTTTACAGTATGAGGGCTGCTTTCAGCGGAGGGGCAGGACTCAGGCTTCAGAAGGAAGTGAATTGGATAGGTCAGGAGAACGTACCATTCGTAAACACCCCTTTCCTTTTTTATTCACGTGTCAGGACAGCAGGCGCAGGCTGCTCAGTGCCCGTCCCTGCCCAGAGCCGGAGGGAGAGCAGCTTGGAAGTCTGCTGCAATTTTTTAAACCTTGCTTTTTCCTCTCCCCCCCTCTGGCCATGATCTTCAAGTGCTCGGACTTGTCTGAGGAGCTGTTTTGAAACTAACATGGTTTAGTCCACTAACTGCATGTTGGGTAAATTCAAAACCCACATGCTCGTCCTCTTGCAGTGGAATAAGTCACATCTGATGGACATTTTCTGTGCTTATAGCATAGTAATGAACGTCTGACAGGCGCGACCTTTCATAAGACAGCCCACACTATTGGCTTTCTGCCCAGAATATTGCTGCAACACTATCTGTGATTGGTTATCTCTCTATCATGCATTGCTTCACCAGGGGAAACGGCCCCTTTTTTTAATAAATCTACGATGGCTGGCTGCAATATGCCTCACTGTAAGTATTGTGTGTGTGCGTGTGTGTGAGCAAGCGTGTGCGTGTGTGTAAGAGAGAGACAGCAAGAGAGCAGGCTGACACGGATATGACTTAGTCTGGTAGCACATGGCAAGGTTGTGGTGCTGTAGGACATCGGTGAAGTGCTACTTTAGTAAATCTTAACCTATCTCTTTTTTCTACAGGTTGGTACTAAGAAGTGCCTTTCCTGACGTCTCTGCTGCTTGGAACCGCTTCTAGAGCAGTCTCTGCTTTTGCCTTGCTTGCTGCCAGCTAGACTGTGACGACAGCACATCCACCCTCCACCTCTAGCCCAGACACCCCCATTTCTACTTAGAATCAAGAGAAAAGCTCTAAGTATCTGGCATTGCCCTAGGCTGCTTTAGTTTTTGAACGAAAAGTTTGCTGAAAAAAAGTAAGATATCTTCTGCCAGGAAATCAAGGAGGAAAACAAAACAAAACAAAATCATTTTCTCGATTTTGCTCTAAACTGCTGCATCTGTCTATGCCAAACTAATCAATACCGATTGCACCACCAAACTCCATTGCAAATTCAGCTGCGAGGAGATTCCCTTTCAGACAACTTTGCTGAGAGCAGCTTGGAAAATCGGTGTCCAGGGGTCTGCCACGTTTTCATGCTTGCATTTTGGGCTCAAAATTGGCACTGGGAAGGGGTTACTGAGAGCACAAGGCTGATTCCAGGCCCTCCTTTTAAACGTTCATCTACTTAAGATCCTAGGATTTCTCTAAAAAACAAAACAAAACAAAAAAAACCTCTTTGAATTAACAGTTTCATGCTGTGAATTTCTAGTGGGAGATCTTTTCCTTGATATCGACAACACAATTTTCCATGTACTTTTAAAGCAGGGAGTGGGGGAGACGTATTTTGGAGGGGATATTTTCATCATCATTTTACAGTTTTATCAGTTCAGCATTTTTTTTTTTTGGTAGTAGTTTTTTTTTTTTTTTTTTTTGAGGGGGGGTTGGGTTTGTTGGTTTCACTGAAAAATTTAACTACCTGTAAAATCTAAACATGGCTGTGAGTGTCGCACCGATTCGGGACACAAAATGGCTAACACTGGAAGTCTGTAGAGAGTTCCAAAGGGGGACTTGCTCGCGGCCAGACACGGAATGTAAATTTGCACATCCTTCGAAAAGCTGCCAAGTTGAAAATGGACGAGTAATCGCCTGCTTTGATTCATTGAAAGTGAGTAAATGTTACATTATTTTAAGGCTATGCAATAATTGAATAGAGGGGATGTGGACATAGAGTTCACTGAGTTTGGGATGATGGTTTGCCTTGTTAATAGTTTAGTTCTATGGGGTGTTCTTATTGATGATGATGGGGTTGGGGGACTTGATTGAGAACCAATAGAAGCAAGCCTGGCCAAACTTGTTTGTTATGAATAACTTTACCAGTCCTTTAATGCTATGCTTTTTTTTTTTTTCCTAGAGCAGAAAGTGTCAGCTTTTTAGCTTTGTAATAAGTCAGCGTCTATAGGAATAGTAAATGTAGATACATGTGTGTGTTAGCATATGCATAGATTATGTACAAGGCCATGGCAGAAGCTGAATGAAGATGATTTGATTTTGCTTGTTTCTAAAGGTGCTGTAATGTTGTAAAAGAATAGCAAATAGGTCAGCTAAACTTGGAAAGATGTTTTTATTAATATTTTGACATTATGGATTTCCTTTTCATTGTATGAGCATATAGTTTTAAGGCCAGAAGCAATGCAATTTGTGGAAAAAATAATTAGAAGTTTTGATCTGCTGCCTACAGCACCCTATCTAAGCCATAAAGTTTGTTGAATGTGAGTTTAATAAATAAGTAGAAACTCTTAAGTACTAGTATTAATCGGAATTTTTTTTAGCTTCTAAATTTCTAATTTGAAGGAACTTTATTTTCTGTTAGGTCCTAATTATTTTTTTATTTGTAACAATCTCAGCTAGAAATATTAAGAGTTAGTTTTCGTGGGTACCATAATACTAAAAGATTCACTTTAGTATAACTAGACATTCAAAAATGTCCTTGTATTTCAGGTATCAGGTTTGAGAGTGGCTCTTTTAAAAGACAGCATACATGTCTTTAATTTTGACATGCAAGGTCAAGTCTAGGAGTATGAAGATTCCTGGGTGCTCTGTCTGTTTGGTTTAATTCAATTGCCTTTGAATACTAATGTGCCAATATAATTCCCTCTTTGAGCCTTTGAGATGGCTCTGTTG
>NW_005871314.1:193647-325815 GCF_000147115.1 Myotis lucifugus | reverse complement strand
TGTGTATATATATATATATACACACACACATACCCCACGGATACATACATATATATATATATTAAAAGTCTCATAGTTTTATCCTTTGTTTTGCAAAAAAAAAATAGTGCTATCATATGCTTTCCTTAATAACATGGGGTGAATTAACTGAAATAGTTAGCTCATAAGCCAACATACAATTCACTCAGATGTTATGAGTGCACTTAAGAGTTAACTAGTTCAGTTAATTGCTTTTTTTTGGGTCCAGATTGGGCTGCTTCCTTCGCTAAAGTTTTTTTCTCCAAAGACTCAAGGATATTATCTTCAGAGTAGGATAAAAAAAAAAAAGGTATTTACAGTAACACAGATAACTTACAATGTTAGATTATTCTTAATGTCCTAATCCTAAAGATCTGTAAGCAAAAGTTATAAGTTATCATGGGGTCCTTTTCCCCCCTTTACTCTAAAGACATCATTGAAGGGCACAGTGGTTGTAGCTTTGTGAACATGTATTCCTACATTCATGCCGACTGAATGTAGGTGTAATTAGAAACTGGGATCCATAAAATGAGGGGCAAAGGGCTAATTACACTTGTCGGTAAACAGCTGTGTCCATAAGTAACCCTGTTTTGACCCAATTACTAGTAAATCCAATTTTTAATCCTACAGACAGTTGATGGTGCACTGGTAGCTGCAAAATGAAGGGCATTTAACTTGGCTGTGACATTGAGTGGTTTCACAGAAGACTTGCCTCCACAGCATTTGGGAACATTGTGGAACATTAAAATTCAGTTGCTATTTTTCCATTTCAAAATATTTTTCTTAGTCGCTGCTCACTTGTGGCCGCAGAACAGTCCCCCTTTGAGTAGAGTAGCAGCTTTGCTTAGAGACGTGCTGTGTGGTTAACAGGATTCAACCGCCACATCAAGGACTTATTTTTTTTTAAACAACAAATAATTTGAAGATTTAAAATTTACTGATGAGATGAACCCATTTTAGCCGCTAATCAATGCAGACTTCGTCTTTCTTCTTTGTCTTTCTAAGGGAAACTGAAATTTACATCCTAGTCTAAAACCTGATTTAAAAAAAAATATTTTGATTTGAATCTGAGGAAGAAGACACAAATGTATCTATGGTGAAGCTTCATTCCCAAAGCAATAGTTCCTTGAATGTGAGTGAAATAACTATATTTAGAATTAATTTTAGAATTTTTGAAAAGGTAATTAAGTATTCATGTTTCAAAAATTAGTTGTTTTTTATATATAATTTTAACACATGTGATTCTTAACACAGTGTTTGGAATCTGACCTTTTATATAGTAGTCTTCCTGTGTTCAATTTTGTGGCTAAAATAGATCAAAAACATATTTAAAAACAGTTAAAGTAAGCCTGTGACTCATGCCTGAAGTTCTGAAATTTGGGAGCATTATGAGATTTCCATGCCAGTAACTGCTAGATCATTTGTATTGTCTCAGAGAGTAAACGGAAGGAATTGAGAAAACTTGCAATATCCTGACTTCTTTAATAAAATGTGTTCTGTGTGTTGCTGCGATCCACAGTCCAGCCTTTTGTGAGTTCTTGAGCCGTGAGATGGAGGTAGCCTGTGTAATCGACTATTTTTAGCAAGTTAGAAAAGCAAACCAAATCCTCGCCGCGAGGACCCTGTGAAATGGCTGTACCCTTCAGCTGTGCTGTTTCAGACTTTGGCCAGGCTCCCAGGTGACTTACGTGTATAGCAGACTTCTCTACTTAGAAGAGGAGAATTTGTTTCATTAAAAACACAAGTCGAACAGTTCAGAAAAGTCGTTATGCAAAAGAAACCAATCGGCATATGACTAAAGGCAGTAGGAGGAAAATTAGCCGATAGTATTTTAGTTGCCCATTGGTGATGGTAAAGTTTAAATAATAAACTTAGATTAAATTGACTAGATGAAAACAGAATTTTGTATCACAATAAATGTGTTGATAAGTAAAATGAGAATACATCGTAATGAGGGATATATATATATATATATATATATATATATATATATATTAGCAGTGGGATGACAACAATAAGAAAGAGCTAAGGCTGTAATAATGTGCACTGGTTTATAACTAAACAATATTTTAAGCACTTAATGTTTGTCACTTAATTTCTTTTAAACTTGCAGTCTTAATATACAACAGTCTAAAAGTATTTTCAAATCAGAATTAAATTGCTTGCAAACTATAGATTTGAGTGTTTTAGTAACACCAGAAACCCTGAACATTTGAAAAGGTACACTCTTTGATTCTAGAGGAGATTTTTTTTTTCTTATGGTTTCTGAAGAGATGACAAAATAGGAAAAAAAATTAAAGAAAAATATCAACCCTGCAAGCTGCCATTAGAACATGATGTATCAGAAATTATTATGTAGTTAATAGTTAATGGCAAGTTACCTGTTTTTTTTCCCCCAGTAAATCTCTAAACTAAAATTTAGGTAGTTGATGGAAAGAAGCCTACAGAATGTATTTTAATGTGATGCCAAGTGATCTGTATTCTAACAAAGCTTTCACCACATGATGAACAGAAATAGACTATTGCATATTGATTCTTTTTAAAAAACCATTTATTTTTCAGGTACTTGGGGGGTGGGGAGATACAATCTTTATGTTTATATCTATTTTCCAAAAATATAACAAAACTTTTATATTTGAAAACTCACTTTTCTCTTATCACATTAGGCAGTTTTGTTTAAGCTAATTAAGCGTTTCTTTCACTGTCATACACATTTGTGTATATAGATAGCACAGCCGATCAAATTTATGAGATACATCAGAGATCGGATCCCACCGCAAGGTGGCATAAAATCAAGGGCACTGAGTGAGCACATTTGAAGTGTAATTGGAGACCTGAAGAATATATGAAATACAGAAATCAGCTATTAGACACAAACAAGTGAGCATCCAGGTAAATGAACAACTAGAACATCAGTCAATGAGGCCAGTCCGGCCTCTAGCTGCTCACACAGGACAGGGCTAGCATAACTGGACTTTATGAAGTGGTCCTGAAGGTCTTTGCAGTTAAATTTTAGGAGACCCTCCATTGTCAGCACAGTGTATGTTCAACGTAGCAATTGTCCCTGGTGCTGCTCTTTCTAAATCCCCAGCACAGTCTTTTCATCCTAACTTTTCAAAGGGCTTGACTGATAATCCTGACAAAATGATATCTGCAAGTTTCAGACTAAACGTCCAATTTTCAGTGACAGCTTTGACCCGGCAGGCTTCTAATTGCAATGACTTTTACTAAGAGTTTTGTCGTTGTTATTGTTGGATTATTGTTTGCTAATGGTGTTTCCTATGTGGTATTAAAACTTTGACATATTGTTACGTATAGGTACATATTCAGTGTGTCTTTCAGGGACAGGTTGACACAGGACTTCCTTATTTGCCCATAATGACTTTGGACATGAACTAACAATAAGGCATGACTTGTGTAGCGGTGTGTATCATGTCAAAGTTCCAGGTGTCTTCTCTAAGCAGAAAGTGCACAGCTTTGTCAAGAATACCCTGTAAATGTGCTGTGATGTCATCAACTTTGACATGAACTTTTCCTTAATGAAATTCTCAATGGCTGTAGCTGCTTTGGTAATAAAACTTGATTCCTTTACCTACTTATATTCTGATAGTTAGAATTCTTTTAGAAACATATATATTTTTTTTAAGAAAGTGCAGATTTTTAAACTTTTGGACATATTTCAAGCCAGGGTTTGAATCCTACCTAAGGCACTACTTCTAGAGCTAGTTAATTTGTTTCCTTCCAGAAGATTTTTGGTACACTGCTTCTATTTCTATTTCTCATTTAAACCTTGCTTCAATTTGTGTGGGTGACAAACTAAAAACAACTTAAACCTAAAGCACTGTGGCACTTACGGTTGAGTTCAAACTTTCATTGTGACTCAGACTTCTAAACCTACACAAAGTTCTGATTCCACAAACAGCCTCAAAACAGTTGCATCTACAAGACTGTTGTGACTTAAAAGAGTCCGTGCAGCGTGGGGTAAAAATCCTCCAGTCAGGAAACGCGTGACACCCACACAGTTTACTCCAGAGGTGAGGAATGGAACGTTTCCTAGACCCAGAACAGACACACCTCGGAACCTGGTTTGGGAAGCTTATCCTGTCGTTTTCCTTGCCCAGGATTAAGTAGAGGATTTCAGTTACCAGCATCGCTAATCCATTACCTTTCATGCTGAGCAGTGTCTATGCCAGCCGTGGGCAAACTACGGCCCGCGGGCTGGATCCGGCCCGTTTGAAATGAATAAAACTAAAAAAAAAAAGACTGTACCCTTTTATGTAATGATGTTTACTTTGAATTTATATTAGTTCACACAAACACTCCATCCATGCTTTTGTTCCGGCCCTCCGGTCCAGTTTAAGAACCCATTGTGGCCCTCGAGTCAAAAAGTGTGCCCACCCCTGGTCTATGCCTTCCCACAGACTTAGATAAAGCTGGTTATTTTCTTACAGAGAGATCCTATTGAGGAAATTGTGAGCTGTTTTTGTTTGTTTGTTTGTTTGTTTTTAACTTTAGCAGGAACACATCTCATGCTTTTAGATAGGGAGCAATGTTCTATATTAACAGGCCAAAAATTATGACAGTCAGTGGGCATGGATCAATAACCAGATGGATTTTGATTTAGCACTAATGATAGTTATTAATAATATGTAGAAACTTCAGTCAGAGCAACTGAAAGCTAAGCAAACTTAATTGTGTGGTGTATAATACATTATTAGAATAGCGATTTCTCTCTCTGTGAATTTCAATGTAAACAAGAGTAATTCTAGTGAGATCTTATTCTAACATTTATTTATAATGAACAAAGATTTTAATTCTAATAGTATATTTCTTCTACAAATAACATCAACTACACATCACCTACAGTATTATTCATATTCTCTGGCATGTTTTTAAAAGATTTTCACTTTGAGTTAAAAAGTTTGATTTTTTAGAGATAAAATTTTTATATTATAAGGACTTCTGTTTTGAAAATTACTGATAGTTATAACCCTTATACATTACAATTTGGCTGAAAGGCTGTCTCCTGGGTATCTTTGGCCTTGGTCGTCTCTGACCTCTCGTCTTCTTATGCTTCTTCTCTGAGTTCTTTCCAGCTTCCTGATTGTTTGGCTTTCTAGCTGTTGTTTCTGATCCCTCTTTATGTTTTTCTCTGGAGTCACACAAAAATGACTTAGACACTTTTGTCTTTAAGGAATTACAATTAGCATTGCGTAACAGACACCCCCTCCCCAGCATGTGCCATTAGCAGAGTAAGGGTTTATATTTTAGTCAGTTGTCCAGGCCTGTATGATGACTCCATAGTCATTAGAACAGAGGTTTCTTCATCCTTAGTTCCTGAGGAGCACATGCTTCCAACCTTAAGATTATTTCAAAATTGCAAGATGGCCACTGTGGCGCCAGCCATCAGCTCTGCCATTCCCTGAGGCAGGAAGAAGCAAGGGCAAAAGAGACCAGCCCAGCTCACTTAGGCTCCTTTGAATAAAGGTCCTTTAAGCTTCACCCAGTGATTATTCCTGGTCTCTCATTGGCTGATTTTGGCAGCAAGGAAAGGTGGGAACTGTAGTCTTCAAAGTGTTGCTTGGAATAAAATCAGGCCTTTGATGGATAAGGTTGAAGGGGAGAAGGAATTTTCAGGAGGGCAGTCACTGGGATGGGAGAGTTAGAGAGATAGGTCCCCCCCCCCCCCCCCCCCGCCCCCCCAGGAAGCTTCCAGAGTTAAGTAACTTTGAAAAAAACCTGGGGCTAGGGGGTTGCTGGGGGGGGGTCCCAAAGGAAGAGAAACCTTTATCTTCTTATCTTGGTAAACCTGTCTTCCTTTTTTGTTAAACAGGGGTGTCTTTTTTTTTTCTTCCAAATTTTGATATATTTAGGCCATAAAACCTGGCAAATCATGAATGGATTGATGTTTACTTATATAGAAAAAAGAAAATGGCTTCATTTTTTTTTTTTTTTTCCAATGTATTTTTATGTACACAGTTACGTATTTATACTGGACTGGAACAGGAACACATGTCATAAAAACAGGTCTCCAATGATTTTACTTGGCAGAAAGAACTTATAGTTATTCTGATACCTATTTCTTCTCCTCTACAAATGTATTTGTTTATTTCCTCTGAAATAAAAGTAAAATGAGTTAAGATTTATTGAAATTGCTGTATGCTGGTCAGTATTTTTAGCATTTTTTAATTTTTTTATAGTATTTCTCTTTGAGAAAGTTGCCTTAATTATGACCATTTCACAGATGGCCACACTGAAGGACAGAGAAGTTAGGTGCCAGGTCACTCGGCCAGTAGAATGTGAACTCCAAGCCTGATAACCTGACTTCACAGCCTCTACTTTTAGCCACCTTTCCCACAAACATTGCTTCTTAATTTCCACATCTACATCATACAGATTCCACAAAGAAAGCATCTGACATCAGTGCTTAAGAATAAAATTTAATGTTTAAGGCGAATTTATGACACAGAACCTAGAACAGTAAATAGTAAAGTCATTATATGTTAACTCAACTAATGAATCAATGAGTGTACAGAAGATAGCATCAAGAACCCTGCCACCAAATTTGAAAGATTATATATTTGTTCTAAGTATATGGCCATATAGAAAAAAGGTTGTAAATGAATCAACTTCAATAAGTAGGCACTGAGTAAACTATATAACTGCCTCCCAATGTATTAAAAAAAAAAAGGCCTATTCCAAAGTTTCAAGGTTTCGGAAGCCTTTTCCCACAGAGGCAATATGGTTAGGTCATCAGGCCAACCTGGGGAAGCCAAGTAACGATAGGATACTTGAGTTACAGTCCTGTACAAATAGTGCCCTGAAACCCCGGTGATTAATTAAACCCAGGAGACTCCACAAAAGCATTCTAAGTACCATCTTATCATAAATCTTAAGGACTACTAGCGTCAGAGACCCCAACTGCTTTTGTCAAAATGTTTCTATGGAAAGATGTATTTCAGGTTTCAGTGTGGGGCTCCAGGAGTTCACCTTGGCCGAGTGCAAAGGAAGTGGCCTCCCCCAGACCCCTGGGACACATTCCCCAAGTCAGTGCAGGAGTTGTCCGCAGCTCCCAGTTCCGGTTGCTCTTGACCCCTGGAGCTGTTCCCTTTGCACAAGACGGAGGCTCAGGATCAGCCAGGACTAAAGACGGAGGGGGTGAGGGGGTGCAGCCCAAGCTTTCTCAGGGTGGAAAGACCTCTTTGTCAATATGACTTCCAAGCAACCCCCTTTCTTTTCTTTTTCCTAAAAAAACCAACTCACTTCCTTTTTTAATGCACCGCCTGTTGATCCTGAGTCTGGTCCACCATGAAACTTAATATTAAAATGACCAGCTTCTCTTCTTTCTCTTTTCTTTCTGAAATTTTCATAAGAGTAGTCGTTTTGATACTGTTGCTTTCTAATTAGTAGTAGCCATGGGGAAATAGGTGAATAATGAAAATAGCAAACTAAAAAAAAAATTGGGGGGTCATTTTATTACAGGATATAGCCAAGGGATCAGCAATAAAGAACCAGATGTGAGAGGAAGGACATTTAGGAGGGGATTGACGGTGGGGATTCCATAATTCAAGGAGTGTAACTTAAACACTTCCTAGGTCAACCTTTGAGAAGGCAGATACTAAAACACAGTCCCCGGTGGCTGATCGCTCATGGGGAGGCCAGTGCATTGGGTGGTGGAGCTGGAATTTAGAGGGGGAACTTGTCAGCAGTCATTGGAAGGTCAGTGGGAGAGGAACTGAAGGAAAAGGGAGAGTCTTTGGTGGTGTATCTTTCCTTTTTCCTCTCCCTTCCCTCTCACAACCATTCATTCTGAGACCACAAGTGGAAAGAGAAGGAGAGGGAATCCTCCATATGAGAGTTCCCACAGCCACAGGCCACCAGACCGACACAGCCGTCCCTGGTTCGTCATTGGTCAGCTGGGGACCACCTGGATTTCCATCTGAGGTCACAGTTTTGAGTCTTGGTAGCATTCTTTTGCAGCCGTCTTGATTTACTCCACAATATTTATATGTATTTTTTAGTTTGGTAATGCTAGTTGAGACTCACTAATTATTGAGACTCAATACCCTGAGTGCTCAAGACCTCGTATGATGCCAGGCATCTTAAGCGAGACTTTGATGGCAGGGTTCTTGATGCTATCTTGTGTATAAAATTCACACTTTGTGTGTAGGCTTCTGGATTTCAGAATCACTTACGGTTAAGTCTAGGCTCTTCTCAGATAAGGCAGGAAGCATCTGTGTTAATAGTCGACAGTAAATTACAGAAAGCAAAACATGGAAAATTAAAGTTAGAAAAGCTGGGAAGCTTTTCTATCATTTTCAATTTTCTGCATAAGCACGGACATAATCAGTGTTTAGGATCTGCTTGTGATGGATAAATTACATCTGTAATTCATTCTTTGCATGTTACTACATTCAGAAGATAATTTGCTTTCAGATATCTTTGTTCATCTAATATTCTAAAACCGTTCTTAGACTGAAAATAAGTCTAGTAACATCTCCCAATCCCAGGAAGCTTTTATAACTAAACAGTGTTAGTTTACCAAATGGCCCAAATTAAAAAAAATAAAAGGTTTTAGAGAAAAACAGAGTCAAATTTATTATGCTTAAAGGAAGATTCCTCTTTGGTAGATGACGTTGCTCCTTATAAAACAATTCTCCTTCAAGGGAGACACCCGAGAAATGAAGCATAGAGGAAGAAATAACTAAAAAATTCATTATTTATATAAAGAATCATGTTAATAAATATCTGTATTCTGAATGACCTAACTTTCTTCACATTATCTCATATCTGTTCATGGCTAAGTGGAAACTAATGAAATCTAAATCTAGCCATGAGAAAAGATTATCATCATGATTTTATTTATTGAACTTTTTTTCCACTATTATGAACTTTTACTCCCAAACATTGCCTTCCATGAATCATAGTGGAGTAATAAATTGAAAACAAATGTCCACATAAGAAAACCCAGTATAGTACAAAACAAAACAAAAACCCCTCAAACTCAGATGAACTAAAGAGTGATTATCCACACTGAAGAGGAGTCATTTCCATTGCAAATTTTTGCATGGTGGAATCAATTTAAGTAGCTCTCCCAAGGCCTTTAAAGTATGATTAACAGGTAGTAGCTTAAAATGTAACATACATATAATGGTTTAAGTATGCATAGTGAGAAATACAAAATTATTTGATATTTTTTTAGAATCTTTATTAGATACCATTGTCTTCTGTATTTCCCATTAAGGATGAACAATACCAAAAGAGAGAGAGAGTGAGTTAGAGTTTCAAGATTCTAAGACAAAGCTTGGAAGTGAAGTTCAGGGCACCAGATAAGGCAATTTTCATTTCATAAATACCCTTATGATTCTTTTTTGGTATAAAATATAATATTCTTTCTAATTCAAGGAAGTTGTATAATTGATGTTCTTCTAATGCATAGAATCATGAGACATTTTGTGAGAGTTTGTTAGTTTTATTTCATGCATTTTACTGCATGTTTATAATAATATTGGAAACAAAAATGTACTTAAAAACCTTTGCAAATTGTATATGAAATTAAACCTACATGAAAACATTCACCTACCTCTTTGACAATGTTTCATATTATGTCTTCCTATCCAATGCCGCACTTATGTATTTATGACACATTTTAATATTACATTTTAAAATTAATACTTAGGAATAAAATTTTAGAAATTAATTTTTTTGTATATTTGTTTAGTAATTACAATATTAATAATGCTGAAATATCTAGATTTAGTAAGAGGAAATTTTTTCACTTTAATTTTATATGATGTATTTTTATACTTTAATTTTAATGATGTATTTAAAAATAGCTCACCTCATTCTTTTTAAGAGTTTTACATTATGTGTAATTGAAACAAAAAACAATTTGTAATACTTTCAGCAATAGATTTAAATAAGTAAGTAAGTAAATAAATAAATAAATAAAAAAGATCGAAATGGAACAAACTAAAAAAAAAATAATAAAAGATATTGTATATAGTAAACCAGTGATGGCAAACTTTTTGAGCTCAGCGTGTCAGCATTTGAAAAACCCTAACTTAACTCTGGTGCCATGTCACATATAGAAATTTTTTGATATTTGCAACCATAGTAAAACAAAGATTTATATTTTTGATATTTATTTTATATATTTAAATGCCATTTAACAAAGAAAAATCAACCAAAAAATGAGTCCGCGTGTCACCTCTGACACACGTGTCATAGGTTCCCCATCACTGTAGTAAACGGCTACTATGCAAATCGACCGAACAGCGGAATGACCAGTCGCTATGACACACACTGACCACCGGGGGGCAGATGCTCAATGCAGGAGCTGCCCCCTGGTGGTCAGTGCGCTCCCACAGGGGGAGCGCCACTCAGCCAGAAGCCGGGCTCACAGCTGGCAAGCGCAGTGGTGGTGGCGGGAGCCTCTCCTGCCTCCGCGGCAGCACTAAGGATGTCCGACTGCTGGCTTGGGCTTGTTCCCCTGCTGGGAGTGGGCCTAAGCCAGCAGTAGGACATCCCCCGAGGGCTTCCGGACTGCGAGAGGGCACAGGCTGGGCTGAGGGACCTACCCCAAGTGCACAGATTTTGTGCACGGGGCCTCTAGTGTAAATATAATAATCACTGATTGTGTTTTGTTCCTGCTAAGACAAAAAGGACATGTTTGCTCTCAGAAAAAACATGAATTTAAGATTATGAAATTTCTGGGCTTACTGGATATTTAGTAAATATTAGTTTAAATTGTACTCCTGGATTGTGAAGAGATGTATCTCAAACATTACTGTTCATTATATGATTTAACATGCTCTCTGACTAATATATAATTATTCTCACAGAGCCATTTATTAGATGAATAATAGCTTGGACAAAAAGAAAAGGAAATCTTTAACATCAATAGCTAGTGTCATGAATACCTTTCCTGAAATGATTGGAAACTCAGTGCCTTTTGGCCATCCTCTTGAATGTATCAGTTTAGTTAAATAGCCATGTAGATATGTTTTAACAAAATTGATTGTCTTTGATCTATAAATTCATACTTGTTTAGTGTCCAAAACCAAAGTGATCACAGGGAAATGTAAGTTGTATTTACCATCCTTTGATTTCATTTCTTTGGACATTTTCTTCATTACTATTATTTTGGTGTTTTCTGAGTGTCTAGATTTGCCTCTGCACTCCTTTCCTTGGGAAGACATTTACAGTTAATATTATTTTATAGCAAATAAATGTTGGTGCTAGGAATAGTGAGAATGTGACCACTGGTGGTTTTCACTTAGTCCCAATGCTGCCTTGGGATTTTTAATCAAAATAGGATCTTCAGAATAATTGCAAAAAGCCATATGCAAAACTGCATAAACAACTTTTTTAAAAAAATTTGTTTCTTTCTCTCTCTTTTTTTTAAAAATATATTTTATTGATTTTTTACATAGAGGAAGGGAGAGGGATAGAGAGTTAGAAACACCGATGAGAGAGAAACATCGATCAGCTGCCTCCTGCACACTCCCTACTGGGGATGTGCCCACAACCCAGGTATATGCCCTTGACCGGAATCAAACCTGGGACCTTTCAGTCCACAGGCCGATGCTCTATCCACTGAGCCAAACCGGTTTCGGCTAAACAACTTGTTTTATGACATAGAGTAAGACCTCGTTAAGAGCCCAAAGCATGAATTCAGCTGGATCGAGGTTGGGTTCCTTCAGTCACTTCCGGGTAACTTCCCGTCTCCAAGTCTCAGTCTCCCCCTGTACAAAATGAGACCAATGCTACTGCTTGGAAGGTGTGTGAGGATTCTGTGAGGTCAGTTGTATAACATAGGTCACTTGCTCAGTGTAAATATTCCATAAATGGTAGCTGCTGGTGTTCTTGCTTGAATGTTGGAATTCAGTCCAAGTCTTCTTTCCCCTTATGAGAAGAACTTTGCCTTATGTCAGAATACATGTCATGTTAATTTGAGTATTGTATTACGGGGATCTATGTGTTACCTTATTAGAAATCATGAAAAGCGACTTTTATCTGGAATGTGTATAAATGTGCATTATCAAATACTAGCTTATTTACTTACCTGTGACCAAGAGAAAAATACCCCTTCACCTCTTAACGTGTGGACCACACACTTACAGCTCATTGAGGTTGTATTCATAAAATTATTAAGTATTTCTATCATGGTCCAGGCTGAAAACCCATTTCATAAATGCAGTTACCCATGAATGAACAAGTGGTGATAACCGCATCTGTTCCAACTTTAATTTCATTTCAAACTAATGCTCTATGCTGGTCTGAAACAATTCACACTTGGTATTTCAAATACTGTGTGATTGCACAATAATGTAACATCTACCACTTTCTCAAAGTTGTAAAGAAGCATCCAAGTCCTCATTTTTTTCCTCATTTTTTTCTCCCTCTCACTATTACTCAGAATTAACAGTGATCCAATTCTAGCCCAGTAAAGTGGTCTCTTAATTGTGCCAAGATATGCAAAGATGCTGGCTGAATCCACAAGTTTGGTTAGAAATAGGAGAGAATATATCTTTATTCAGCAAGTGGGCAGGGGGAATCCTGATCCTTGATTTTATTGGTTCTTCGGGAATAATATAGCCTGATTTCATTGGTTCTTCAGAAATAATATTGGTTCCATGGCCTTCTCTGGGTTTTCCTTTATGGTCGGGTGTAAATGTTGTTATTCTCTAATTCTGCACATGAGTTGTGCCCTTACTGTTTGATTTACTGTGCCATACCACTGCCTCCTCCTTGGGACGATTGATTATTGCCCATTCTGTTCTGTGCACTGATTATGTGGCAATGAGTTCATTGTGTTACTTGATGTTGAAGGAAGATCAAATATGTGTTCAGAGGAGATGCTTGTAGTTTAATTGAGTTGGCTGTTAGGCCTTTAACATGTTGAGAAACAATTAGGAGAAAGTACAGGAGAACCTCTGAGGGCAGGGAACATAAAACATTTGTTTTCAGCATTTGGAAGATGCCAAAAATTGTGTAGCTTTAAGGCCTTCCTGGAAATAATGGCCAATTGATATTAGTTAGCAGATGTGTAGAGCCTGGAATTCCTGACCCTCCTCCTCCCCCTCCCGCCCCCGCTTCTGTATTTTTCTTTTGAAAATCAGGGTAGGTAGCACATTCAGATGCTCCTGTATGATTGAGAAAAATTCACTCCTCTTTAAGAATGATTTCCTATAGAAACTACCTATCCTTGGACAACGGTAGAAATAACAAGCTAACAAGCAGGATGTTTATGTGTCAGTGTGTGCTCACCTATTGGGGGCGTTGCAGAGGGAGAAAATGAAATGAAATGATTAAGCTAGGGATCAAATGAGTTTTGTTTCATGTTTCATAGTAGAAATTATTTTTTCCATGCAAATTACAACATTTGAAGTGAGGCTGATACTTATTTTCTCTAACATTAATTGTTTGAGTTTCCCAAACTTTAGACAATTCATACTTGATGTAAAAACATTAACCTTCCGAATGAGATCATGGTACCATGATCCCCTAATGAATGTTACCTTTTGTTTTAGCAGCTCAGCTGGCTCGGAGCCATGGAAAAGTTTTTATTTCCCATCAGCTCCAAGGTGGGAGCCAAACCAAAGTTAAAGAAACATTTTCCAGCAGGCAAGTTTCTGCAGATATTATCAACAGTCCAAGAGCTTGCGCTCGGGTCTCTCTCTCTCTCTCTCTCTCTCTCTCTCTCTCTCTCTCTCCTTATGGAATTACTAGATCAGGAAAAAAATATTGAAATACTGAGAATGAAAGTAACTTTCATGTTAATAAAGGAGCTCCTTATTAATCCTTCCCAGTCACATCTTGGCCTCAAAGTTTTCTTACTTTTTCAGAATGTATTTGCTTTGGGATGACTGACAGAGGATCACTCTCTCCCTGTGTTAATACCTTCCAGGGCTTCCTGCCACCTCTGGTTTGTTTGGCTAGCATATGATTTTTGAAGAATGAGGGAGCATAAACATTCTGACTGGCTTTTTTTTTTTTTTTTAATGCCTGTTCAAAACCTGGCCTTCAAAACCTGGCCTCAAAAGACCTGCCAGTTCAGAAATGTAACAGTAAAAATAGAGAGTGTATAAGAGATGGTGCCAATTGGACCACTTTGCTACAAATACCTAGTAGACCCAAGCCTTCCCCTTGCTGAGTGATCAACCATACTCACAGCAGGATCTGCTTCAGGCCCGGTGGGTGAGTCAACGCTTACGTGGCATGCCCACTGCAAGCCAGATAGCATCTCAGGTACTTTTCCAGGCTTCCTGCAAAAGCGAAAGAGACTTGAAAAGGTGTATTTCTCCTACCACTTGCCCCACCACCTAAACCTACTCAGTTGGAGTCTCTAAACCAAGAGACATGCCCAGATATATTTTGTAAAAAGCTATAGGCCTTTGGATAACAACCACTTGTTTAATACTGCTGAGAAATTCAAGGGAACACAGTATTTTTGCCATGACTTCTCAATCTATAGAGAAGACAGATTTTTCTCCTAAGGATAAAGCCATCTGGAAGTCTTCACATGATCCAAACTCACATAGAGCTGGCTTTGCTTTATGATTAGCACTGCGGGTGCATTTTAAAACATTATTTAAAGAACAAAATAAGCTTTTCACCTACTCAGTATTTCTTATTCATAGTTAGAAGGTGGAGTCACTGTTTCATTAACATCCCCATTAGGTTTCTGATTCAAAAATAATTATTTTGCTCTAAATAACATCCCCTATGACTTCTGTTCTCTGAAAAAAAACAGTGCTACTTGATGTGTATCCATTATAACTAGCAGGTTTCCATTGACTATATATCTTTCATTTTGTTATATCTTCTTTATTAGTTATAATAAAATAGCCAGTTGGTAAACGAATGAGTGTTAATTTTGAACGATTCTTATAATAGGTATCAACAAATGTGAGTCCCAGTGATGATCTGGTTTACCTTGTGACTATTTTATTTTTTGTAAAGAATTTTATATATTTTTTACATAATGTATTTTATTTTATGTTCTCCAAATAACTCCCATAAAGTACTCTCCAAATAACTCTAATATCTTCTCTTTGAATTTCTAATTGATCCTTATTTGTAGCACTGAAGTTAAAAAACATGAGTCATAATGAAGGACCTTACTCTGTTCATTTAATTTTTTTAAGTGCAATGAATTTAAATGAACAAAATGTTTCCTGCATAAGTGGTAGTCCTCAGGCATAGCAAATGAATAGACTAGCCTGTGTGGGTATAGTTTTATAAGCTATCAGCACATGAAAGTGGTCCTAAAACCCCTAATTCTGTTACTTGGGAATTTCATGCATACATTGCATGTGTTGTTCTAGGAATTAGGGAAAATCAGTGGTCAGCCTTACCCTGTAGTATATTTTGACAGCATGAATGAGTCAAGTGAGATATTTTCCAGACTGTTTCATAGTACAAAGGAAAGGGCTTCTAAGGAAGTCATTCTTATGACTAGCTGAAAAATATTTTTCTTAGTAACTGTTACAGAGAAAAACAGGTCACCATTGGAAGAAAAATGAAATCTCCAGTTACATGCATTCGAAAGTGATTTGATCGCTCAAATGTGTTTATCTTATGACAAAACTCCTTAAAAGGATACTGCTCAATACAGCTCCAGATATTTAATAAATGTTGTCTTCAAGCTCAACAAGAAATGGTGTAAAACCATCACACATTTGAATTCAATCACTGTGGTAGGCCTTCGGCCATCTTTTTTTTTTTTTTCTTTTTAACTGTGGTTTCTTTTGTTTCGTGCCCCCCCCCCCCAATTTGCACAAATACAACTATATCACATAACCTTAAAGATAAAATGATTTAAGTTTATAAAATTACTGCAAATTTATTCCACTGTGTGGTTCTAAACTGCACTTGACCGATGTTTGTGGGTTTACAGATTCTATTTGAGGTGATTGGTCCAGCAGCAACTCTTCACCCGGTGACATAATCCTCAGTGTTGAGCTTGATGGATTCTGACCACTGAGTTTATTATTGTTGCATGGATATTTGTAAGGACAGGCTGCAAATCTCGTTTCTAAGCCATGACTAGCTATTATGTCAATTGAGAGAACAGAAATAAAATCAATACACATTAAAAAAAAACCACAGATACTCTCTAGTCATTCACAGAACGCAGCCAACTTCCAAATGGTAGTATCCTGGCTAGTGAAGTACCCCTAATTATTATGATTTTTCAATATCAGGTTAATTTTTAAGTTTGGATTATAACCAACCTTATTTTTATTTGCGCTATTGGCAGTATCTAGCAGATTTGAAGTGACTTAGAAGAAAATTGAGATTCAGTGGTGGTTCCACTTGGGTTAAGTTTTTACCAGATTCGCAGTAATAGAGGCAAATCGCCTCATAGCCACGCCTCCGCTACAATTGAAGCTTGATAAAATTTGTAAGGATGAAAACTTCAGATGCTAGGTTTGTCCATGAAAAACCTGACTTTTTCTTCTTGCCTAAATGTAAGGTTTGTTTACTTGGCATTTAAATGGTTGTTTGCCCAGTGTTCAAGGGTTTTGCTTGATATTTAGAGATTTTTTTTTTCCCTTGTCAGTTTCAACAATGAACTCCAGTGATCCATAGGTTTTGGGGATTGTAGTTGGAAGAGTCTTTAGGAATAATGTCATGAAATCCATTCATTTTTCACATGAAGAAACCAAGAAGCCACTGGTGAGGTTAGGGCTCAATCATATTTATAAATAACCTGAGATCACCAGGAACCTTCAGTTATGACTAGTCAGTTGTTCACAGCAAATACTGGAATATGGAGTCTTCATTTCATGAAAATGGCATCACTGACTCACTGCTGTTAAGGCCGGGGCACTGCTATTCTCTACTGTTCAGGTGAATAACTCTTGACTCCCCAGATGGGTTGGTTACTGGTAGCGTTACTGGTTTACAGTGTTTTGCTGTTTAAACAGGCTCTGCCTACCTCCCCTCCAAAGTATGCATGTACATACCTAAGTTCACTGTAAAATTTACTAATACAAAGGATGTGTAGGACATCATTTAAAATTATAATAAAAGATACAATATTTTGCAGTTTAAATTATATATAGCCATTGATTCTTACAGAAGACTTTTTTTTTCCTGCTAAACTTTTGCTCATTTAGCAAAAAAAACCTCCAGCTAGCCAACCTATGGTTGCTGGTGAGAGATGAGTTTACTTCTGTTTCTATGCCCTTACTTATCAGAGGCTATCATTAGACAATGATTATCAAGGCATACTTCATGAAATGAATAACTTCTTTTTTCTCTGCATTCCCTACCATTTTCTGTATCACAGAATAAATCACATTATTCTTGATTTTACAGTTAATTTATGTATGTTTCTTTTTCCCGTTGGTTTATAAGCTCCTTCAGAAAGGAAAGCCTTACTTAATCACCTCTGTATGCATGGTGTTTTGAATATACTTGGCATTCATTAAGTGTTTAGTGAATTGCAAGCCATGTTTCTTCCTGACCATGACCAATAATTGTGAACAGATTTCATGTGCTTTTAAATTCAACTTTAGAGAATGTTTTTTTAAAGTAATGGGACATTTGTTAGGTAGATGTATATAACTGTTCATAAACTATTTCTCTATGAAATCCAACACCCTTCAGTTATGGTAGGATCCATCTAGTTAAATTGACCTGGCATTATCATGGACTATTTCTGTTCTGTTGATGTAAATTTCTGGAACAAGCCTTTATTTGGACACATGCCATGTTTTGTGTGTTATCTTGTGCAGGCAGCTCACAGGGACCTGGTCAGCTTCCTGGTACATTAGCTTTATATACAGCCCATGTCTCAGAGAGGAATGAGAAATTCATCGATGCTCTGGCACAATACGCAGTTATTTTGATAACAGCATTAGTAAGAATGCTTGGTTGCAAAAGCATCCTGCTGTTGTAGCAGCATCATCGGTGTATTGTGAGAGGCACATTCTGGGAACCAGACTGCAACTGTATTTATTGTGTTTTTATTACAGAACTAATAAGAATAACAGAGATATGGGACACTTATAGAGAGATCTATGCATCTCTGTTACATTTGAATTTCTGCGCACCCTAACTTCAGAAATAAAAAACTTGTTTTGTCCTCCCACTGTGAAAACTTGACAGTCTTGCAGATCTTCAACCTGAAGCAAGAGAATCCAAGCTTCAGAAAAGCATAAATGCCTGGGCCCCTGCTACTTGTTCACTTGCTAATTTTCCCCCCTCCAACAGTTATTTTAGGAGTTGTATGATATAAGCTATTTTGAAAAGAACTGGAAGTTCTAGAGAATCCAAAATGATCCAGATTACGTGTGGATGCCAGTAGTCCTAGCAATTAAGAAATTTACATTTATCCACTTTGAAGAGGATCATCAGGAGGGCTTAAACATTTAGTACTTCAGGCTCATTAAGGGTGAGAGTGAAGTAATTATATAGCTAGTCACAAACACGACGATCACCACTTGAACATGAAGACGTTACTCATTGAGACTTATTGGCCCTCTTCAAGGAGCCTCACAATTGGTAAATGTCATCTACCTAGAGAATACGTTCTGCTGATCTGTTAGTTTATACTTGGCATGCGGTTTTCCAAACAGAGTGTGTTTTCAGAGAAAGTAAGGCCTGGAGATATACAGACTCTATAGAGTATCTCCCCTTGGCTGGCTGCTTTGAACAGTGAGCCTGTCCTTCCTGCATGCTCAGAAGAGATGAGTGTAGAGAAGACCTTCGTACTCTGTTTATTTTATTTGTTGATAATAATGAGGATCATCTCATTTTCTAAACTTGCAAGTTGGCAAATAATTAAAATGCTTAGGAGACATCAGACTAAGTCTGGGCTGCTCTTCTTTGTCATTAACAGTTTAAGTTTTATTGTGAGTAACTGCATTTTATGTCTTGCTTCCTATTTGTATAGGACATAGTGATGTATTCATTTCAAAAAATCGGGTAGTCAGATCTACGTTTAAATTAACGGGAAGAGATTGCGATATACGTGTGTGTGTGTGTGTGTGTGTGTGTGTGTGTGTGTGTGTATATATATTTATTTATTTATTTATTTAGCTTGAGATTTTTTTGGTGGTTGTTTTCATCTGGACATATCAGTTATCACCCTATCCCTTAATGCCTAATTAAAATGTAACTCATGGCTGTTTTAGATATGATTCTAATAAGGCAGGTAATATTACCTTAGTATAGGCATATGAAAACACATACATTACTTACTGTGTTGTTTTACTGCTGCAAGAGAGAAGCATTAGAACTCTGCCTTTTCCTAGTGTTGACCGTTGTTAGGTTTTTACCTTCATGTCTCCTGTCTGGAAGTTTTTTAAAAGCAGAGACTGTGCCTTCGTCACCCATGAATCTCCAATGTCTACCCATAGGCTCGACACATGGTAAGCTTCCAATAAATACTAATTTATTCCTATTGAATTTAAAATGGAAAGAATTGTGGAATGCCAACTGAAATAGTAGTAGCTCCTGATCCATGTCATAACCTTCCTTGCTCCCACACTCAAGATTAAAACAAAACAAAACTGTTAAAACTGATTATAGTCATTACAGTTAAATTAAACCATACATTTCATTAAAAATTGACACAGTCAAGTCTTTGAAAGACCTCTTTCATTCAAGAAAATGAAAAGATGCATTGTATACAGAACACTAAAATCATTTGACTTGAGTTTCTGCTTCTCAGCTAATTGGGATATCACAAAAATAAAAATACATACTTATATTATCATCTCAGTCTGACAACTTGGCTGAAAAAATGCCAATTTAATTAAATAAAAAAATTGGTTGCCTGAGTTATTTTATGTACTAGGCAACAGTGTTGTTGATTGATTTAAAAATCTTAATCACATATTCTGTGAATTTTTCTCTTCTAAGGCAGTGGACTGAAAAAGTGATACTCCTGCCATTTATAAACATTATGAGTAAAAATCAATGGTTAAATGAACCCAATCAAAGATGCCTGGCACCTACTATTAAGATAAGAACATCAGAAAGCAGCATATATGGATGGACTCTAACAAGGCTCAAAAGTATATTTTGCATATGCATTAACTAGCTTAAACAGAGCTAATGACTTACATGTGCTCAATGGAGTCCATTTAAGCCAGGATTCTCTTAACTGCGAGGTAGGCAGCAGTTTTATGAGAGCCAGATTCAATCACAGGTCACCAGTAGAGTTGTTACATGCCAAAAATGGGGACACACTAGTTTTAGGTTGCTAGACCTCCAACAAATTTTGTGTAGAATTGATCTTTTTTGCTTTGCTAATTGTAAGTTTCTTCTCTTTGACTATTATGTTTGCATTCTATGTGAATAATTGATTTTATATTTTATTTAAAATTCATCTAGATATATTCATTGACATTATTGTTAAACGATAAAGGAACTTTGTAAGGTGATAGGAACAATATATTAATATTAATAATTCTAACTCTCTTTTATACACATATAAAATTTAACCATGATGATTCATTCAACACTATTGTTAAATGAGGAACCTAAAGGAATGTTTTTAAAGCAATAATATAAATATAATAATATTAGTAATTTGAATTCACACATATATATGTATATTCTTAACATACAAATAAGATATATGTATCTAGTTCTATGATTGGCTTTCTTGCTCTATCCTTCTGATAAATATCATTCAACACTTTTTATAAGACAGGTAATTTGTACAAAGCAAGATATGCAAAAATACCTCCCCTCCCCTTTTTGGTTGTAATGTTTATTGCTGACCCCAATCAAATAGTTTCCTTCAACTTCTGTAGATGAAAATAAATCCCTTTGTGTGCTCCCTGAGGGAGGAATAATTTAGCAGGAAATCACTTAGTAATCACAGTTCATTAATAACATTGAAAGAATACTTTTTTAAAATGTCAACCCTGTCATTCATAGAAAATGTATGTTTCCTAGAGGAATCTCTATGAATTACTTCTTTATCCTCATTGCCTTTCATATATTACATTATACTCCTTAGGAATTCATTAATTTCAAATATAAATGAACTGGTAGTTGCATACAGAATCCTATAAACAATAGAGTTAGCAGTTGCACCTTTTCTTTGATTTTCTTGTTATCCTCTGGTCATACAATTAACCTGTTATTTTCACTCTCTACTTATGACTTCTGAAGGCTGTGGGCAGTGATAGGCTGGAGCTGGCTCACGTAAGATCTTTTCCCAGCTTCATGTTCAGTGACTTCTTGCTGGGAGCTTGAAATTGGCCATGGTAGAAGCAGTTACACTTCTACACTATGGAAACTGACAAATGCGAGAACTCCCGGTCCTCCTCTTCCTCAGAGAGCCCTTATTGAACACTTAGCAGTGTCATCTCTCTCTAAATCATTTGACCATGTGGACTAGCCATGTAGCATTTTATTTTCAAATATTTTCTTTCCAAACTGTTTGAAAACACTCAGACATCACTCAATATACCACTTGCCAACTGAGTGACTCAGCAAGTTACTTCACCCTTCTGTTCTCCATTGCCCTTATCTGTAAAGTAGAGATAATAATATTATCTACCTCAAGATTTGATGTGAGGTTGATAAGAAATACATTTTATCTACGTGTACTATCAAAATGCCCTGGTGCACAATGACTACTCAACTGGTGCCATGTCTTATCTCTTTGTATTTAAATTAATAGATATTTATTGATCTCTTATTAAGTGCTGAGCATTTTTCTGAGTCCACATGGGTCATTGGTTGAGACCTAAGCCTGTAACACAGAGTATTAGCCACAGTCCCCTTTTGCCGTTCCAACCTAACATCCTTTATTCTTTCTGCCTATCTGCTTGGAATATTTTTTCTCCCTTTATGAGTTTTGCAAACTTTTTTACATATTTTGATTTAGTTCACACATTATCTCCTCTAGGAAGCTTCTCCTCATCTCAGGCCTGGCCATACTGTTGTCCTGCCTCTTTGTTCCTGTAATATACCAAATTCATATCTTTATAACTGTCTTGGCACATGAATCACAATTTTGCATTTCTCTCTCTCCCTGGATTTGAGAACATGGCCTGTGACTTACTACTTTTATGTTCTTACCATTGAGTGAAATACTTGCCAGACACTAGACCCACTAGAAATATATGTTGAATGGTTGTTGGTTGAAGGAATTAGACATGGAATTTGCTCCTAGAGACCTGTGACTTAACTGAAGAGATAATATACACACGTGGGACATGAAGGTGAAGAACAAAGCATTTTAATAATGATGCCTATATTTTTAGATTTTTAAAAAGTTTATAATTCATTTCACATATATATGATGTTTTGAATTAGGTAAGGCTGTTATTTCCCCATTACAGATATAGACATTCATGTTCACAGAGGTAAATGAATTGAGTTAGGTCAGCCAATCAGATTTAAGCAGCATGGCCCGGCCTGTCAACCAGGTTTTGTGATCCTGGGTCAGAAATACAAGAGCAAGTTTGGTTGTTCTTTTTCTTTCTATACTTTGGTAGTTTTTAAATTCAGAGAAAACATTGCAATAATCCATATGTGTATGTATGTGTGTGTGTGTATCTACCCATGTACGCATCAGTCAACATCTTACCCATCTTGTTTAATTTATTACTACCATCAACATGCATTTTAAAACAAATCCCTGAAGTATTTTAAAACAAATATCAGACATCTTATTATTTTACCTGTAAATTCTAGTATGTATTTGTGATAGGCAAGAATTTGTTTTAAATATAACTCTATTTCCAAATTTATCAAAATTGACAATAATTTTATTATATAACAATACCCACTTTATGCTTAGTTTTTCACAGTTGGCACATCTATTTTTATAGATGAATTGCTCAAATGAGCTTCTAAATGAGATATACACATTTTGTTTCTATGTTATGTTTTTTAAGGTTCTTTTAACCTATGATAATTCCTGACCCCCCCTCCCCCATGTCTTTATTTGTTGAAAAATTCAGGTCATCGTCCTAGAGCAGGTCTGAGATTCAGAATTTAGTTACTTGCTTCTCTATCCTGTCATTTAACTTGTTCCTCTGTCACTCCTATTTCCTGTAGACTAGAATGTAAAGCTAGAATTGAGCTCACTTACTGTTACTTATCATTATTTGGTGAGAATACTTGCTAGACGGTTCAGTGAACTTCCATTTATATCGCATCAGGAGGGCATCGTTTCATTTGTCCCATTTGTTTTGTAATGAATCATGTTTTATTTATGTATTTTACTCCTTTACAATGTTTTTAAAAAGTTTTCATTGAATTTATTGGGGTGACATTGGTTAATAAAATTATGTTAATGATGCTGAAATCTATCAATGATTTCAGGTGAGCCTGGGCCCACCCCAAAACATTCTCCACCAGAATTGGACCCAGTGGTTTTTACCACCCTTTGTTGATTATTTCATAGTTCCATGATTTTTTTAAAGGAATTTTAATTACATAATTCCTGCTGCATTTATTACCTGGAGTTTTTCTATAAAGAGCTTTACATAGTAACCAATTGGAAACTCCATATCAGAAGGTGGAGAAAATGCATGATTCTGTCAGTTTTCAAATCAGACATTATCTTCTAATATAAACTCCATATAGATATGTTCAAAGTATTCCAACAGATTTTTACCAAGTTTTCCCTGGATAAAGTATCTCAATTATTTCTCCAAATCTTATATATTTTTTTAATTAATATACCTTGGTAACATTATTTTTTTGTGGTGCCAAGAAGTCCCTTTTTCTTCTTTTATTTTTTACTATAAATATACTTCCATGTGATGGCATTTATTCACTCAGAATATACACATTGAGCATTTTTTTCCTTGGCCAGCAAGGAAAAAAATGCTGGAGATGTAGATCTATGCTTTGCTTTTTCATAGAATATACAGTTTGGTTTTGTTTTCTACTCATAATGTGATATGATTAAAAAATAAACATGTTTATGAATCTGTTTTGCTTACTATAATATTTAGTGTTCATACTATACATTTGAACTAATAATAATTTTAGCTGCTCTTAGATTCCTTAGCCATTGTGTCTAAAGTAGGACAAGGGGGTTTGAAAATTAAGTTGCTCCTGCTGACCCAAAGCAAATGAAATATTTCTATATAGGATATTACATGTGACAAACAAGGATGTTATTATTATTTGGGAAAATAGGAAGGTGGAGTAATGGGGATTCTCCCCAAGACTCACTTACTTTAAGTGATAGGATTCTGTGCTATTTTAATATAAGCAAGTATTTGAACTTCATTTGACTTCTGTTTTAGGGATGTGAGGGTGACATTTTATGGATGTCTTTATCTCCTATAATGAAATGTTTTTGTTAGGATTTTTGAAGGTGTTTCTGAATTTTAGAAAACGTACAGTTTCTAAAGCTCTTGGAACATCTTGTATCGGTGGCCTCTGTACATGGGACTAGTGAGACACTTCTTCCTCTAAGGAATTCTGTGACTATACCATGAGGTAATGACCATGATATAATATTGAATTAATCAAAAAAATGTGCTATGTAAACCTGAGGTTGTGATTTATATTGTTTTGGTAGGCATGTGATATTGTGTTGTAAATTTTAAATATAATGACTTTACATCATTGTAATTCTAAAAATCTTCTAGATGTCTTCTCTGGAATAGAAACGACTCTTTTACTCATGTTCAGCTACTATTATATAGCTGTTATGATTATTTGAGATTAGGGTGAAGGCAATTTTTTGGCATGTAATTAGAAGTATTTTTTTTGCAATTGAAAATCAGAAAGATGGAACCAGTTCACATTCTGCTTATAGGTCTGTCTATGCTAACATGTTTTATGATGTTATGGATAACTGCTGGGAAGCAAGAGAGTTCTAGAGATGGTATTCTGTTTCTTTGTTAGCACCTTAGTAAGGCATTTAAAAGAGATGAAAAGTATAGCTCTTTAATTGTGCTATCTGGTAAGTCTGAGGCTTAGACTGCATTTAATTTTTATATATAACAGTATATAAAAATTGGATATTTATATTCTGTCAAGTGAAAGAATAGTTGCATTTTTTACTAAAGAGAAAGCTTGATCTGCATAGCACAATTGTCAAATTAGCTAATCCATAAATATTGACTATTTTAATTTGTTGAAAACAGAAGGCTAGCATAAAGAATGTAGTATCAAAACTCTAAAAGAAGTCAGTGAGAAGTAAATGTTATGCAACATGAGAAGAATACAGGGGAAAAACTGACAGAATAGAATAACAGGAAGATTAGTCATTTCTGGAAGAAAAAAAGGGTGGAGAGGGGGGGAAGAAATATTTTAAACAGGAAAGTAGATCTGGAAGTGCCATAAAAAAAGACAGATATAAGCTAATTAAGAGTGAAACTGGGCTTTTGAAAAAGGAATAATACTGGTTGCATTTAATTACAAAACATAAAATTTGTATTAACAACAAATAAAAACAAAAATGGGCAACATTTTCTATTAGGGATTAAGAGAACCCTGTAAAAATAAAAGAACAATGTTTACTTCTTAGCTGAGGTGACTTATCTTAGGCCAGCCAGCAATGCCATACATACACAAAGAAAATGTATTATTTTTAAAAAACAAACTCATGTTCTACATTCATGTGTTGATTAAATAAAAGTATTCTTTGCATCTTAAAATATGTATGCTATTTGGTTTGAAATAATTTTCACTTATGCATTTATTTATCTGACAACTAAAGGAGTAACAATCTCCAACTATTTTAAGAATTTTTATAAATTCTTAAAAATATAAGTTATAACTCTAGATGATCTATTTATCTATCTATCTATCTATCTATCTACCCAGTCCCTATAAAGAGAAAACGAAAAAAGTAAACATTGTGTGTATGTGTTGGTTAGTGGAATCCCATTAATACCTGGTTTCTACCCAAGGTATTTGGGCATTTTTGGAGCACTTCCTCCTGGACACATTTTTCAACATCTCCGAGTGTTCTCATCTGTCAAATGGGAACAATAATATACCTGACTCAATGTTGTGTAATCAGAATTTACAGAACTGGTAGATATAGGTATATACCTGACATGGAAATGGCATTTTGTTCTATTAACTTACAATCCTGTATACAGATATGGAAGACAAGCATATATGATGCATTTCTAGCTAACACATGGGAAGGTGGACAATTTTAGTAAAAGTTCTTACTAGTGCCTTGATATCTTAAAATGTCATTTGATAGGTTACGTATCTATCCATACTTGACAAATATAGGGTGTCTCAAAATAGGTATACACACATTTTGAATAATTATAAAGCTGTGTTTATTAAAATACGTTTCATTTCCAAAATTGAGTGATCTGCTGTTAAAGTGTATACATTTTTTGGGGATACCCTGTATAAAACTGTTATTTCTCTTAGTCATTCTGTAGTAACTACAGAAAATAATAAATCACATAAGATGTATTTAAGTAAGGTAGGTAACTTTAGGATTATATAAGCAGAACCTCAGGATAAAATCTATTCATTCGAAGATATAAAGAAAAAATATTATTTAATTGTAGAAAATGGCTTATGCATATTGAAATATCAAATTAATCTAATTTAGAGACCCAAGACTTCTACTATTGTATGTAACTATATGGATTATATCATTATGTCATTGAATCCATAGAAATGTGATATGCAATCAAGTAAGTGTTTCCTGTTGCTTTTATGTTAAATTGCAATACTTTCACAGCTCACATGCACATAACTTGCTGAGATAAATTCTAACTCCAGCACAAAATAAGTGGTTTACTTGAACACCAAATTACTGCTAAAAAATCTCTTTCTCTCTCCCTTCTTTCTTTTCCCCTGCTCCACTCTTACACACACACACACACACACACACACACACACACACACACACACACACTGTCCCCCAGGAATAACTACATAGGAAATGTTTATTTTCCAAACTACAGAAAACAAGCGTTATCTCAAACTCTGAAAGTTCTTCCTTTTCCTGACTTGGAAACACTAAGTCATATTGAGTTGCTCGTAGATTTTCTTTAGCCAGCATTTAAAGCAGAGGTTTATTTAAAGCATAAAGTTGTGAGGACAAAATGACTCAGGAAATTGTAATGCATAATTGGAGCTTTTCCCTTTTAGGTCACCGGTTTATATTTGGCTGACTTAGTATTAGTTAAGGATTGGTTATGGTTGGTGCATTGTTTGGTTTCTAGGAGAAGCTGGGGAGCTCACTGCAACCTCACCTGTTTTGACCCAAGTACCACCTAGAGTTGATATTCATTAATATTTTTCTTTCCAGACAAAGCCAAGTTAAAGGAATTAAATAAAAGAGAGTAGGCCCAGTTAGAGTTGGAGAATAAGATGTTAATTTATTCATTTAACTTCTGTTGATTGATCTTTCTAAATGTAACATGTTAAAATGATCAGAAACTTAATGTTTCTATGTTTTTATTTTTTTAATTATTATTATTTTTTAATACTCACCTGATGATATTTCTTCCATTGACTACTGTACTAGGTAAGTTTAGCATTTAAATATATATATATATATATATATATATATATATATATATATCTGTATGACTGCATAAATGAGTCATGATCTTCCCAGTGTATCACTTAGTATTGCCAAGGCCATAAAAATCATTTGTTACGATCGTCTTATGTAATAGCCTTTGGGGGTCACTTTGTTTTGCTCACCCAAAAGATGTCAAATGTGTTTAGAATAACTTTTGTGTTAATTCAGTGTTAACATTGAAGACAGATAAATCTTATTTTCAGCCAAAGAGAAAGTCAGTCTTTTGTGGATACAATGTCTGATAGCACTGCTCTAGAATTCTGCAGGGAGGATAGTTGTCCAGAAAGAGGTAAAGAATTGACATCTTCCTTCTATGGAAACTTGATTATAAAAAAAATTGAGAGTAAGTAGACTCTAATGCATTGCCTCAAACTGTGCCACATGGACACCTAAATTTCTTCTTGCTAAATGCCATCAAAAGACTGCATTTCTTCTTACTTGTGGCTAAATTCTACCAGAGACGAGATGCCTTCACCGTAACTATATTACTGTCTTTCTGAAGTTATCATGGTTTCTTGTACTAATTTAATTTACATTTGGTTAAAGCCGCAAAAGCTGAAGCTAACGAAAATTAGTCCAGAGAGGTAGGCTTGCTGCCAAATTAAAGAGATAGATTGGTCTTGGTATTCTTCACTGGGTTTTCAGTCTTACATTTGGGACCCTCGGTTCTTGGTCTGGGCCATCTGAGATGACCCAGAGGGCTTCGTGCAGATTCAAGGACGGTCGTTTCAGCTGCTGAATATTCAAGGAAGTCTCTTGGTCCAGAGCTGGTTCAGTCCCCATCTCAGGGGACGATCCCTGGATTTCTGAAGCCTCCTCCAAGCTCACAATTATTATCTTGGCCCTGCACATAATTAAATGTATTTGCCAATGATGGAGTAAGGTACAAGCATGACTTCCAGCAGTGGTGATCCCCCAAAGCAGAATGACCGACACTGTGATGATAATAAGGTTATTGCTAGTACCTCTGAAGATAGGATACATTTGAAACAAAAGTGAAAATTGAATTTGTCCTTCACTTTTTAAAGATCTGAGTGACACATACAGCGTTTGTTAATCTCCTTAAATTGGTGAGCATTGTGAAGAGAAATGGATGTAGAATTGTGTATTATGTAAGCTTATGTACTTTATGCATATTACATTTTTGAAAAGAATAGCAGATCCTCCTCCCAAGAGGGTCCTGGCCAGACCTGACATTCCTTATTCCCTCTCTCTACGTGTCTAACACCATCAGCGTCCAAGACAGCAGAGGGTAGGCACATACTTAAAGCTACAACTCAGGGGCTGCCTTCCCTGGATCTGAGGCTTGCATTTGCTCTGTAGTAGTTGTTTCTTAGTAGTGGTCTGACCTCTGGCAGCTTACCGGACACTCTCTGCCTTGGATCCCTTAGATGTGCCCCTAAATCAGAGGCTGTCTGCCTTGTTGGATTGTTGTGAATCTGAAATAAATTAATACATGTGGAGGACTTACGGAATTTCGGGGCACACATTAAAGACCATATTTATTACTTATTATAAAATGTAAACATTTTCTAATGTCTGTGTATTAAAGGGGAACTTAAAATACACAAAGAAATGTGAACCAAAACGAATGTTGCAGTTTTAGTGAAACGTTTAAGAGCCGCAGTTCTGGAGCCGGACCCCCTGGTTTCAAATCACTGGTGAGCTTGGTGACCTTAAACATGTGATGGAACCTGACTGAGCCTCAGTTTCCTTATTTGCAAATTGCAGCAGTGATAATATCTGTGAAAATTTGGCCCGGCCGGTGCGGCTCCGTGGCTGAGCATTGACCTACGAACTAGGAGGTCACAGTTTGATTCCCAGTCAGGGCACATGCCTGGGTGTGTGCAAGGAGGCAGCCAATCAGTGATTCTTTCTCATTGATGTTTCTATCTCTTTTCCCCCTTCCCTTTCTCTTTGAAATCAATAAAAATATATTTACCAAAAAAAAAAAAAATTAAATGAGATAGCACATGTAAAACACGGAGCACAGTGCCTGGCCCTTTATGACTATTCAGTGGGTTAGCTATTGTTCTTATTACTTTGATAATGAAGTGAACATTAATACAAGAGAAACAATATTATCCTCAGAATCTCTGTGTGTAGGGTTTCAATGTTGCTAATTAGAGTTGTTATTCTCTACTGTGCAGAGAACGCATATCTTAGAGCTTATAATTCTTCTCTTCAAGTAAATACTCATTAGGAAAATAATATGTTTTTTTTCACGTATCCTTTGCAGAGCTATTTAAATGAAAAAAAAATCTAGATACTTTTTATAGCTATAGGATTTTATCTCTGAATAAGTAAAGGGAATGCTTGGTTAATGACGTTACCTATATAACTCTGTTGTCCAGCCATATTCTGACCACTCCTTATATTGAAGAGCAAACTCATCAGTAACATCCAAATGGGAGTAAAATATAGAAGCAGAGAAGTCGTTGATTCTTCCGTAACATAGGGTCACAAGACCTGACTTTTCCCCATCTGTTGGCACCGTTGTAAAGATTATGAAAACAGGAGCGTTTGCAAGAGATGATCCTGTGCCAGGAAAGGCAGATAGAACATTAGGAAAGAAATGACCAAAATTGCACGAGGCCATGTATTTTATATGGTAACATCCTTTCTTTCATTAACAGGAAATTTTAGTGCAATCCGCTTGCTTAGTAGGAGTGGGAAGGGTGAATGGAAATTTAAAAAGGATTCATCCAGCCTTCCTAATAATAAAGTAAACCTGTTTTCCTTGGAATTAGAACCTTCACATTGCACAGTCACTCCATATTTCTCACCTTGTTTGGGAGCAGATTCTGAGTCTGATCACAGGAAAACACCTGTTTTGACAGTCTGCTGGAAAGGCGCAAACATACAGGTAAACTCTGTCTAGCTGTAGAGGGAACAGAGTGCTTGGCTAGCATCCTGCCAGGAGCTGGGTCTCCATGTTCTGCTCCAGCTTCTGCTGCTGCTGCTAACGTTGCTGGGAAGGAGACGTAGCTGACCTGGCATCTCCTTTACTCTCGGTGCTGCAGCAGCCACTCAGGAAATGTTGTTTAAGGGGAACCTTCTGGATCCTTTTCATGGCACCATGGCACGAAGAAGCCGTATTTTATCTATTGAAGATAAAGCATGGAGTTGGCTAATGGATGCTGGTGAGTGAACAAGGCACACGGGGAGCCAGTTGACTGGTATCTTTTGGGTAGGCTGAGATGGCATCCATGGGAAAATGGCCTCTGATACTCTGAACCTCAGAACGTTGTCTTAGAGAGGAACCTAGTTCTAATACACGTGATCCTGTACGTGTCCCATACATAAAGTTTATACCCACCCCCCCGGATTTGCTACTTGAAAAGATACAAATCCTGAAGTTTGTCAGATACCTCAGTATATGGAGCATAGTTTCTCATGGAATTCCTGTCACTATTTGATCTGTATTCTTGTTTTTCACTTGAGCCATAGTCATTAAAAAAAAAAAAGACCACTAGTAATAAAAGCAAGTATTCCTCCTTTCAATTCTAAATGAGAACCTCCCTTTTCACAACAGTGTTGAATTATAAATAAAAATATTATTTAATATGCATAATTTAATTCTTGCCAGGAGTATTCTTTTCAATTTAAGATAATTGTAAGCAAATTTGTAAGATATCGGTCATATTAGTCAGATAGTTGCATAGGAGTATCTGGGACATTAGCAATAAAGAAACTTTATTGCTAATATATTTATGCACCAATACAATACTTTACGGGAGCAAGATCCTTTATTGACCAAGGGAATGATTTGAATGAGATAGTTCAAGTTTTCTCACTCTGAAATTTTCTCAATCTCAAATTTTCTTTCCCCAAAGCAGAGGCCATTTTTTAAATAAAGCCTACTATATTTGAAATACACACACACACACACACATATATATATATATATATATATATATATCTTCCACCTTATAATTTTTAATGGACATGAATTTGGGCCAATTAGTAGCTTACCTCTGTCTTTCTTTAAAAGATTGCAGTATATAGAAATATTAAGTTTGCCATAGAGGTGTAGACCAAATCTTTCTAGAATAATTAATCTGTGATGAATAGGTATTTCATAAAAAAAGGTAGAGTTTAGGAATTTATAGTAGTATAATAAAGGCTCTGACAAGTCATGCAGGGATTCACCTGTTTAATTTTATTTTAATTTTTAAGAAATTTATTTGACCATAACCTACCCCCCCTCCACCCCTACCCCTACGATGCAATCTTTTTGAGGCGTGTCTTCTCACATGTGGCACCACCATTCAGCCAGTTAATATTCACTGGACACCTACTGTGCTGCCAGGCTAGGTGTAGGCATGCAACTGAACACATTTATCAAAAATTTATCTTTTTGTGATGCTTAGCAACAGGGAAACACTGGTTTAGATGGTCTGATCTTATTACTTTAGTAAGACACTATAGTAGCAATACAATATTTATCTTTAAAAAGCTATTGCTAATTTTTCTATTTCCATGGATAATAATCCTGACATACCGTCTAATCTGAAGAGCCTTATAAATGGACCCTGCCATTTCACATTGGCAGTGTGTATTCACTTCCTTGTTTTTTCTTGCACATTTAAAAAAAGTTATATTGTTGAAAATGGTTTTTATGAGTGGGATTGAGAACGTGGGTCAGAAAAACAAACTGTAATTGATTTTTAATACTTAAAGTCAGACTGTTATGTTTTAAAAAATCCACTTCCATTTGGTTTTTACCATAGGGATTCTCTGAATATTTTCTTATCTAAACCTATCCTATTGACAAGATATGTTTTAAAAAATTAAGTTAGTTGAAATCAATATCTAAATGTAGGCACTGTTTATACAATGAAAGTATTTGTAGAGGGACATTCAGTTTCCTCATCTTCTTCCTTTATAAAAACTCAGTTCTCTCATATTTAAAATACTAGTTGCCTAGTCAATACCAACTATTTTGTAGAATAAGGGTTATTTTATAAAAATGTTTGACTTAGTTACTTACTGGACATAATTGAGTTTGCCTAAGCAAAAGCTACTTTTATTGTACATGTAATAGCATTACATTTAAGAGAACATAACTATATATATCTGAGGTGAGACACAAGATTATTTGAGCTATTTGAAATCAAGTGAAATACATTATCCCTATTTTAGTTCACTTGGGTTACAAAAATGTAAGTAAATACTTGAGCTCAAGAATGACATGGGCATAACTACCATCAGGCAGTAGAGTTTCTTCTTATTTAATTATAAAACACGTATACCGTACTGGTTAATTTGCTTCTGGTCTTGAAAAAGGGACAATTTCTAAGTGAGTCTGATTGTTTTTATTTTGATACATGTTAGGGGTTACTAAAGTTCTGTCAGGGTTTAGATTTAATTCCTGACTTGATTTTTATCCAGCTCATTAAAGCAAAATTGTCCTAGGGTCTGTCTCTTGTAGCTGTTTAATATTTAATATGCAGTGGGCTCCTGAAGAGGAGTTCCTGGGGGCTTTTGAGCAGTTGAAGAGCTGTGAGTAGTGGTTAGCGAGCTATAAGCATCTCCTTGGAAAATATAACATTCAGGAGGGTCTTAGTGAGTAGTTTATTTGACAAATTTGACAATGCACTGCAATCTACTACGTTAATCACACCTTCCTTTCTTCCTCCTCTTTCCTTGCCCCCTTTTCTCCTACCTCTCCCCTTTTCATCTGTGAACACTCTTTATCCACTTGCTCCTTTTTCTCCATATTCTCCTTCTCTTATCTCATTGAATTCCTTCAGTATTCCTCATCTGATCATCACGGAACATAATGTATCTGGTAAAATGTGCTGTGCTTATTTAAAAAGTGATTTTGATTCCTTCTCCATGTAACCTTCTCTCTGTCTTTTCATTTTCTCCTTGGATAACTCACACCTTTGCCTTTAATCTCTGTTTCCTTGTAGATTGCACCCTTTGACATTTAATAGTCGTACATTTCCTTATCATGATGTAAATGTTATGATGGCAGGATTTAGGAATTTTTTTTGAAATGTGTTAGATATTTAACCTCAACTGCAGTAGGCCTACTATAATATGTCTTCCTTACTTTTCTTTCTAGAGCTAGAGCTCCATGTCCCCCCTCCACTGTGTTTTTGGCTGTCGTATGGGATGCTAGAATGGCCTATCTCCATGTATTTTGTTGCATTTCGCCATCGCTTCTTGTGTTCTGTCGGGGGATTTTTGGTGATTCTTTTCAAGCGCTACCTGAGCTCTGCGCTAGTTGTTCCCCTCCCCCTAGGGTCTCCTGCTGTGTGGCCCTGTCTCCACTTCCTTGGCCCTGTCCATCCACAGAGCCTTGGGTCCCCTGATGGCTGCCTCTAAACCCTTGTGAGGGCCGGAACATTCCTCCCCCTGCTGCTACAATTGAGCCCAGTGCTGGGTACCACGTTGCCTTCTACACTTGCTTTCAGTTGTTAAGGCTTCCCAAGCTTTGGCTGTGGCTCAGTGATCCCGCTGGCAAACCCTGGAGCTTTCCTGGCCTCGACGCTCAGTGGTAGCAGCAGGTGTTGGGATTTCTCCAAGCCCCTAAGACCCTGGGAGCGAGACAATGGCCGTTTGACATAGACCTCAGGAGTTTTCAAAGCACCAAGAGGCCTCTGCAGAAGATGTGAGAAGGTAAGATTCTGATTTCTCTAGGGAGCTGTTGAGAAGATAAAATGTGGGGTTCATGTAGACTGAATAGCACTGGATTCTATGAAGCATTTTTTTCTCTCCTTCACCATCTGCATTGTATAGCGAGCAAGGGAAATTCTATGGAGAGTTAAAACTGTGAAACATAAAGTAGAAACGGTTTATTTTTCAAAGCCTGTGTTCTGTTCATCTCCTTGTTCATGTTTCAAACCAAAAACATTCGATGATTATATCCCCAAATTCTTAAACTCAAATTCCTAAACCCATAATTAATTCAAAAGGAGTAGGAAGAGCAGCTCGGATCTTGGTAGAGCTAGGGCGCATATTGTCCTTTGTCAAAAATTACAGCTTAGCATTCTAAATGTAGCAGTCTCTTCTTTTAGGGCCTTACTTTCAGTTTATTTTTAAAAAAGTATTCTCTGCACCTATTTTTTTTTTGGGGGGGAAAAATAACTTCATATGGGTATATACTTAACCTGGATGAAAGACATATGTGGGGTGTTTGCGTGTAATAATTGGTAGAAGAGAGATCAGTAGCTTCTGAGAGTGAACATCACAAACCACTTCTTCAGCATTTTAGGTTTTGTGGCAACACTTATTTATCGATAACCCTTTGTTCTTTGCCCAGCCTCCATGCATGGGCGGTAATCTGCAAAATGATATTAAGACACCAATGCTGAAATGAGATCTTTGGTGACCTTACTATCCAATCATGTCTTCTTTTTCCCCTTTTGCTTTCAATGGACTTAATCTTGTCATTGATTCCCTATAGCTGGAATCAAGGAGATTAGCTACTGTCACACTGAAACTCTTTCCCTTCAATAAGTAAAAACGTAACCCAGGTTTTAAAGATGAAAAAGAAGAACGTTGACTAATAGCGTTACAAAGGGAAAAATAAGATTTGTCTTTGGTAGTGCTTATTTCGGATGCTTATTTTTAAAACTAAAAGTGTTCAACAAAGTGTTTTATTTGCACTTTAAAATAATTAAGTTTTATTCCCTCTAGACTTCAAAGTATAAGGAAATGGAATGTTTTGAAGTCTTTCTAGTGCAATACATTGGGTAGTAGATTTCATATGTAAAAATAGAAAAGGGAAATTTTAATGCTTTGATTCTTAATATTGGTAATGAATTTGCAGTTTTTAAAGATGTATATGGTACAGTCTTAAGGGGTTTGCATTATTCTCAAGTCGGCCTATGGAATGCATTTTTCCTTTTTTATTTACCTATTATTCTTATACATATGTATACACACATATAATTTTGAATTATTTAACTAAATATTAAGATAAAGTGATAGATTGAACTTATGGACATTTATAGAATTACTTTAAAACTCTAACTTCAAAATATTTTTAATGGAACATAGTGAATGTGGTGTTAATTGTATTTAATATTTTATCAGTAAATTAACTTCACAAAAGCAGGGCACAATACAGTCAAATTTAGAGTTTTAGTGATTACTTTTGGGGGCATGCAGAAAAAGGTACATGATTTCAAAAAATAGTGGTGCCATAAAGATCTTAGAAATAGGGGACTGCTAATTCACAATTTCTGAAGCATGAGGCTAAGGCCAGAATCTAAGTCTTTGAGTTCTAATCCAGTGCCCTTGCCTCTATGAAGTGCTGTTTATTGACATTGCAATACATTTGAGGGGCCCCCTTGCCAATGTCTGCAGAGCAATGGATGGATTCTGGGAATTAAAGAGATTTTCCTCAGTATCAAATATGCCTAAGCATGGCTGGTAAACGTGGACTTATGGTGCATTGTGGCCTGACTGAGGCCTTTAGAATTTTTTATTTGTCTTGTTTAGTGTAGCTTTTATTACAGTCAAATTTTGAAAAGTACTGTAGAAGAGCCATTAAAATGTTTTTGTTTGAAGGAAGGATAGAACTTCTGGCATGCCATTCATTTCAGTTTATGATCCTGTAAATTGGGCAATTATCTGAAATATTAAATTCTTAGAATTGAAAGATTAGACCAGTGTGCAAATATAGGCAGTTTATTTTCTGTATCTAAGCAGAAATTTTTAATTGACTTCTTCCACTGTTTCCAAACATGAAAAATTCATTAGCTCGCCTCTTTATAGATATCCGTTTACTTGTGCTATCCTAAAAGTGGAAAGAATGTAGATTATATGTACATGAAATTATTTGACATATTTATTAATGAATTGCTTTCTGGTCCCTGACTTAGCAATATTGCTTCAAACTCAGGTTTTCCCTGACTTTACTGAATGCCTCCCATCGTTAAATAGGACCTTGTATGGACTCCTTCCTTGTGATTCCTTGGGAGATAACATTGTAATGACCCAGTTCCCTTACAGGATGTTCAGGATGGACTCAAGACCCAAGATGGACCTAAGAAAAAACTAGGTGTAAAACTAAGAATGGATTCTCTTTTTAGGAAGTTTCATTTGAAAAATAGTTGGAGTACTTTTGATATATTTATAACACTTATTTCAGAAAAAAAAAAAAGAAGCACTTGTTCATGGAAAATCTTAAAAATCTTCTGCTGGTTCTCCAAATCAGGTCTTCGCCCCAATCATTGTGACCCTGAGTATTCTGTCATCACTCAGCTCATGAGACTCAGGCCTCTGAATTCTCGTTTATTGTGTCCCTTCTTAGAGAGAATGAGAGCTGTCCTGGCTGGTGGGCTGTGAGCAAGATGTTTATACTAGATACTGAGAAATGTCAGACGTCAGGCTTTATGATACATTTCCTTTGTTGTAACAAATAAATCAGAGTTACCAGCCTTGTTAGACATATCCACGTAGGAAAGAAATAAAAGAGCAGATCTGCTTGGCCCACGTGGCTCAGTGTTGAGCATCTACTTATGAACCAGGAGGTCATGGTTCGATTCCCGGGTTGCAGGCTCAAGATCCCAAGTAGGGGGCATGCAGGAAGCAGCCAGTCAGTGATTCTCTCTCATCATTGATGTTTTTCTCTCTCTCTCCTTCTCCTTCCTCTCTGAAATCAATACAAATATTTAAAGAAAAGATCAGCTCTGCACTTGGTCCGAACAATTAAAAGAGAGGACAGATCTAGGGATGCACCCAGATCCTGACATTTCTGATTCTTTAGAGGAGTTTTACACTTCAAAAATAAGCTATTCTTGCTCATTCATTTCATCATATGGAAATAAAAGCTTGCTGAATCAGAATTACTCAAAATTAAAATGATCTCTGTAGTTTATTATAATTTATTGATTAGCTTCTGCCTCCAGTTCTGGTAAAGCCTCACTTATTCTTCACAGAAACACCTGAGGTATATAGTGTTATTAATTTATGTTTACCAAACGAAGAAACTGAGGCCAAGAGAAGTTAAGTAACCTGCCCAGGATATCACAGCTAGACACCAGGATTCGAACCCAGGATGTACGTCTCCAGTGTTCACCCTCAGGGTCCTTATGAGCTGTCACCACTGGCAGTGGGTGCTAGTTCCCAAGTTCAGTCCTAAACCATCTCATGGCAGAGTGCCCACAGGATGCCTCTGCCTCAACCTCTCCCCCACTCAGTATGAGCCACCGCTGTTCCCTCCCTGGCTCTTTGACCTTGGAAAGGTTATTACTTCTTATCCCCTCTCAGTCAGTGTCCCACATGCTCTAAAATCTGAATAATATTAGCTCTTGTCTGGGTTTTTATGAAGATTTAATTTAATTTAATGAGACAGCGCATGCTAAGCACTTAGCACAATGGCTAGCACATAGCAAATAGCCAGTACATTGTTGATGTTATTATGTCATGTTCCCAAGGTCACACAACTAGAAAGTCAGAAATCAGACCAAAGTCTGTGTGACTGGAAGACTGAAGGGAAACAAGAACACATACATCTGCACACACACACACTTTCCAAAAGCAGCAGCGACAGCAGGAACCACAGGGCAAAAGCTCATGCTCTCTCAGACCTCTGACACCGCCTTCCATCCCTCACCATCCCTTTTGTGATGAGTAAGGCACAGTGGCCTGTCTGCTGATGAGAACAGGAGCATAGTCTAGTGGTGGAGGAAAACCTCTGACAGTAAGGCTTCCAGGGATTGGAACTTCAGCCTCATCACTTCCAAACTGTGATATTAGGCAAGTTATGTAACCCCTCTAGGCTTCTTTATCTATGTATGAAGTTAGGAATAGTACCAATCATGTTGGGTTTTTGCAGGTAGTAATAAATGCCTTATTCATTTTAATAAAGGTGTATATATTCCTTTAAAACTGCAGTATGCTTTCAGACTGAAATGCGTGGTTCATGACAATCAGAAACCCCTAGAGTTTTAGAGATCAATAGGATCTGGGTGATTTCATGATCTTCCGTTCTCCAAGAATCTATATGCTTTCCCTGTCAAAACCGTTTTAGCTCAGTGGCAGGCCCGTGGAGAAGGGGAAAGGGAAAACCATCAGAAATCAGAGTTGACCTAAATAAGGGCTGGTTGTACCATCGGGCAGGTGGGCCAGCTTCTCTCGGTCTGGGCTGTCAGTGACTGGCATCACCATCACCAGAAGGACACATTCTCCTGTCCTTTCTCTTTGGAAGCAGAACCCAAACCAGCAGCGGGGCTCCCATCCAGGAGTGAGAGAGTTAGCCTGGACTGATTGAGTATCAAGGGTTAGACTTGAATGCTAGTCAGAGCAGGGACCTCTTGCATTCTTGCTGCTTCAGTGTCTAGATCAGCAGTTCTCAACCTGTGGGTCGCGACCCCTTTGGGGGTCGAACGACCCTTTCATGGGGGTTGCCTAAGACCATCGGAAAACACATATATAATTACATATTTTTGTGATTAATCACTATGCTTTAATTACGTTCAATTTGTAACAATGAAAATACATCCTGCATATCAGATATTTACATTACGATTCATAACCGTAGCAACATTACAGTTATGAAGTAGCAACGAAAATAATTTTATGGTTGGGGGTCACCACAACATGAGGAACTGTATTAAAGGGTTGCGGCATTAGGAAGGTTGAGAACCACTGGTCTAGATTCTCAGCTCCGTGAGGCTAGGGATGTTTGTTTTATTTATTTGCAGTGCCTTGCACAGTCTGGGAAATAGTGGGTGCTCAATCCATGTTTAATAATTAAATAAAAGAATGTAAGTTCCAGAGCTAGGACAGAAGAGCTCATTGAAGGATATCATGGCCACCGAAAGGATTGGCTGCCTTGCAGGAAGAATAGGATGCCCGGGGCTCCCTCGGGGACCGAGGAAGGGTTAAGGCCTATCCCGGGGCTGGGTCAGGGAGCTGAATGTGCAAAAACTCTGTAATGACTGGTTGGGAGACCTGGCAGAATTGAAACTGCCAATGGTGCCTGATTAATGAATGTAGGAATCAAGTATTTCAAATCATTTATTAAACTTTCAAGCAGAGAACATATTTCACGACTCAAAAGCTATTGGAGCCCATTTACATTTGCTGTTTCATACAGTTATAAATGGTACGCTGGCATTAAAAACTCGATTTGGGTGCCAGGGACCTGAGGAAAATGTATCTGTAAATATGCCATTGATGTGTATACTCTGCTGTAAATAAGTGATCAAAATATGGTTTTAAATATGTAATACTGTAAAATTATAATTTGTGATATGTGAACATAAAATGAAGCGCTTGTGTGGATATGCGGGAAGTCAGAGTGTAATTCTTAAAGCTGAAATATCTGTGGGGGGTGATTGGTAAATTGTTGTTGTTGCTTTCTTTCATTATAAATTTTACTACTCTTTTAATGTATATTCCCCCAAATAACAAGATGACAGCATCTTTTAATCAGTCCATATTAAAAAACATAAACCATACTAGAAAGAACAAAGAAAATTAACTATGTTTAGTGTTAAACCTAACAATGTAAGTTGATATTCAAGTTGCCTTAAAGGCGTTTTTGAGCTGATCTAATCAGATACTCGAATACCAGACTTGTCAGCTCCTTAGCTTCAAACCCAGGAGATGGCGTGCTGGCTGGCACCTGGAAGACGGTTGTTAGAAAACTTCAGCTGAGAGGTAAAGTCACACCAAATGTTGCCACGAGCATGTGTGTCTCCTTCATTTGGAAAAGACCATATGTTGCGGCAGAGCTTCTATAATATTAAGATAGTGTGGAACTTTCCAGAACATCTCAAGGTCGCACTCGTAAATCAAGTGCTAAGTTAGTACACATGTTAAAAATTTGGCTTTGAAAAATACACGTCGATGTGAGGGTAAACGAAAATGGAGTCCAAAACTGGAAAAAATCGTCACTGATGCATGCACCGTATTTTATAGAAAGGCAGGGTGCTTCCATGCTTTTATTTATTTACTTTTAAAATATACTTATATTGATTTCAGAGAGGAAGGGAGAGGGGGAGAGAGAAACATCAATTGATCAACTGCCTCCTGCACACCCCACACTGGGGATCGAGCCCACAACCCGGGCATGTGCCCTGACTAGGATTTTGAACCATGACCTTCTGGTTCATAGGTGGACACTCAACCACTGAGCAATGCCAGCTGAACCCATGCTTTTATTTCACAGGTGCCTATAAGCTCTTCCTCTCTCCCCACTGGTCTGTATACACAAACATGCAAAGAGATGGAAATACACACACACACACATCAGGAATGGTAAGGTATTAACTCTGTAAATCTCTTCATCATTTACCTTCATGGCTCTGCATCCCTGACTTGTGTGTGGGTCTGGCATACTATTTGTGATGGTGGGTAGAGACACCCTGGCAGCACTTTTTTTCCTTTCTGATTTTTGTTTTTACTTCCTAATGCCTGCTTTTAGTTTATTTTCGCACCCTATAATGTGAGTTTTCATTATTTGAGACATTATGGGGCAGTATGTACTAACTTACAAAAGGTAAACACATCGTAAAGTCCTTTGCGTGTGAAATAACTTAGATACCTGAGTACCGGTGTTTCTCCTCCCAGCCTTTGCCCTGGGATGTGTATTTGGCAGTTTAACCTGTTCTGTTTTACTCTTTTAAAAACACAAGAGACAGTGGTACAAAAAAAAATCAGTGGGATCTCTCCCTGAGGAGAATTTTGTCATCTGAAATGAAAGTGTCACCGATGAGAAAAAAAAAAGTTATCAATAATGTGAGTGTTGTCTCAATGTATGAATTTTTTAAAGGAATCTTGCAATTAAAAAAGTGAAATTTGCCACATGAAACAAAATGAATACATATTTAAGAATACTATCTTTATTTAGATGGGCAGCTGTATAGTTAAACCACTGTGCACGTGTTTATGTGTGTGTGTGTAGGTGTGTTTATAGCACACTAGCACGTTAAGGTCACGTCAGTCACCGGTGACTGACACTATACTTTCCGTCCGGACCTCGTCAATCACTGGTGCAGCCAGCATATTGGTGAAATTGGATATCTCAGGCTAAACCGAAAGGAAGACAAAACAGGCTTGGTGCTTAACGTGCTAGAGGCCTGATGCATGAAAATCCTGCAAAGGGCTTGGCCCTTGCAGCCCCAGCTTCGTCCGGAAGGTCGTCCGGAAGGACGTCCGGAAGGTTGTTCAGCTGTCTGGTTAATTAGCATATTATACTTTTATTATTATAGATTAGATGTAATTTGCAGAAACTACTAGCTCTCACACCATTTCTAAGTAGAACTGCAAATATAGCAGCATAGCTTTCCAATTAGGAACATTATCTCTGGAGCCGAATAACATGGGCTCCAGCCCCCACCCCACTGACTTCCTGTTTGTGTTTGCTTGGATAAATTATTAGGCCTCGCTCAGCTTCAGCTATCTACTCTATATAATGAGGATAATAAAAGAACCATAGGATTATTTTGTGGATTAAATCAATGAATAAGCTTAAACCATGTACAGAGGTGCCTGTCATACACTATGTGTTTAACAAGCTGTTATGGGTGTGTTTTTTGTGTGTGTTTTTTCCCCTCTTCTTTTAGTTTTTGCCTGGTTTCCAACAGAGGTGTTGTTTAGCCTCCTGTCTTAGTAGGTGGGCTGATGGGAAGTGGCAGTCTTACCTCAGCCAGGAGGTCAAATATCAGAGGCCAAATGTATGCCATAGGATGAGGTCCGATACTGATAAAAAGCTTAGGGATGATTGAGTGGAGGGAGCTAAGCTTAAAATAGAAATAATCTGAAGTGCCAGGCCCGTGTGGCTCAGCAGTTGAGGGTCAACCCAGGAACTGAGAGGTCGCAGGTTCGATTCCTGGTCAGGGCACATGCCCAGGTTGCAGGCTCAATCCCCAATGGGGGTGCATGCAGGAAGCAGCCAGTCCACGATGTTCTTCTCTCGTCGAAGTTTCTATCTCTCTATCCCTCTCCCTTCCTCTCTCTCTAAAAATCGATGAAAACATATTTAAAAAAATAATCTGAAGTCATGTTCTCAGACAGAGGGTGTTTGCAGCCACACCCTTTTGGAAAACGTAGGGAATCGGCCTCAACTGTCTCCACATCACTTCTCCATTTCAGTGACGTATAGTCAGAAATTTCTACCAATATCTATTTAAACAGTTGTTTCCTTATATTTTTTAAATTGGGTCTGTCCCATAAATAGGCTAGATTCATTATTTTTAAAAACTTCCTTTGTTTTCCTTCCTTTTGATGTTCTCCACATTGCCCCATCATTTTCCCAGAAGACATTATTTCACAGGGATTAAGGCAAGAGTTATCATTCATGGAAGAAACCTGATGACCATTAGACTGAGGAGACAGGACAGCCACCTTTTCCTGGAATGATTCTAGCTAACATCAGTGTTTCTCCATGTTGAAGTCAGGACGATGTGGTCCTGAGTTAGTTATGTTTCAGACGTTTGCCCTAGGCCTTTGAAAGCCACCAGTATCATCTGCAGCACAAAGTGAAGGTCACCCGAGAGGAAAGTGCACGTACCTCCAATTAAAAACCCCAAAATAGCGCCCTGGCTCAGTGGATAGAGTGTTGGCCTGTGGACCAAAGGGTCCCGGGTTCGATTCCAGTCAAGGGCACATACTTGGTTGTAGGATGCTCCCCAGCCCGGACCCTGGTCAGGACTTCTGCAGGAGGCAACCAGTTGATGTTTCTCTCTGTCTATTCCTCTCTCCTCCACTCTCCCTAGAAATCAATGGAACAGTATCCTCAGGTGAGGATGAAAAATAATAATAATGAAAGTAAATAAATAAGTAAAAACGCAAAAATAGCAAAGGTTTCGGAAGGCATTTTGGTGATTCCTGACCCTGAGGTGGAAAGCTCCCGTGACCCAGATGTGGTTCTCATGGCTCTGCCCTCGGCCCCACACCCACTCCCGAAGCAAAATCACTTCAATAAAATCAGTCACCTGTGTTACATCTTCAAAGCCCAGGATGGAGGGACCGAGCTTATACTTTCTTTTACGTAATTTCCGTTTTGGAACCGTGTTGACATATTTGTAAACAAACATTTAATAAACTCTCATGAAACAAAGGGGCACTATCTACTCTAAATAGTAAGATTACCGAGTGGAAATGGGCCCCTTTAAAAGGACATCAGCTCAGGGCAAAGTTTGATTTCAGGTTCATTACAGAACCAAATTTATTTTCAAATATTTTACTGGGTTGAAAAGTAACAGGTTAAAAAATAATGTTAATTATTTGAAAAAAACAACAACCATGAATTTGCATGGTTATTAAAAAAAAAAAACCAAAACCCTCAAATAGAATTATAATGATCCCTTCATTATTTTTATCATAATTTTTAATTTCAAATATATTTTCATTTATGTTTGTCTTCAAATTTCATGTTTCAGTCTTCAAACGTTATGCTTAAGTCTTCACATTGGCTGTTTTCTGCTTGTAACTCAAATATAACAATTCTTTTGCTATCAGGTCAGTTTCTACTCAGGGTTCATCCTGTTCTTGGCATTTTTGATAGAAGTCGGGATCTTTACAACAAAGAAGACGGAAAACGGTGTCAGAAGTTTGTGGGTACAGCCCTGAAGTGTGATTCTGGAACTTAGTTTCTAGTGAAAGGCCCCCATTTCATCACCATGTTATGTTCTATGTGTCATGTCCTGGGAGGAAGAGCCACCATTTTGCCGCCCTGGACTGAATGAAATCTAATAGAGACAATGCACGGCACAACCCCTTCTGTACATTCCCCTTCATCTTGTTATCAGAAAAGCAGTATAAATGCAAGCTTAAAGGTACTCTGTGAAAAGCAACTTTATTTCCGGAATCCTGCTCACTAATGACACAATTGTATGTTGCTCTCATGAGCACTAAAATTGAAAGTATAATGATTGTTTTGATAATATAATTGGTAGTATAAATTTTAATCGTTGAGAAGAACTGTAGGGTGGGAGGAAAAAGAGTCTAAATTCTTCTTTTCCTTCAAGATAAACTATAAATTGTAAAAGTCAAGATCATCTTTAAAACTTGTTCTACAATTTTGAGACTGATTTCTGTTGCCCTCCCCCCTCCCAAGAGGTTAACAAACACTAGAGAATATAGAATTTACTGTATCAACAAAATATATTCTTTCCTCAACAGCTGGATAGGTCAATGTGTGTTTATTGAATAAATGAATATGCTTTGGTGAAAATCAATGAGTGAGGAGATGAATGAATGGATAAACTTAGTGGTAGCACAGTCCACTTCCTCTTTATTATTTTTAGGAAACAATACTTATTTTAAAGTATTACAAAAAATTCATTGAAAGAAATTGGCTGAAATTCCTCATTTTCTCTTGTGGTAACAGCCAGTTATAGTAGGATGGGAACTTGGTAGGTTACAAGATATTGTTTATGTAGGTTGAATTACCTTACATTTACAGAACTTTTGGGAGTCAGTAGATGAGAATACATAAATTATAACCAAAAGGGCAGTCAGCACTAGTCTAAAAATAAACATTGGTCCATGTAATTACATCCTAAATAAAATAAATAGAAATGGATTAAGAAAATTACAGTGGCTTAGCAGAATTCCATGTGTTTTCTGTCCCTGTTTTCATTTGCTTTTGATGGTGACTGGTATTAAAGGAACACCATGCACTACATATTTTGAAACATTGAGCCAGCAGCAGCAACACCCAAAAAGTATATTGGATGTCTTTGCTGATGAAAAAAAAAATTAAAAAAGCAAATATGGGCTTGATATTGTCATGGTAGGTTTTAACTCTTGGAGGAAAAGGTTGAGGAAACAGGTTAAATATCAGTATGAACTGAAGGCTTGGAAGTCTCAGGACACTTTGGAGAGTCTAACGAACCTTCCTAAAGCCAGGGAACAGAAAGAGAAAGAAACCGCGATGGGAAATTGCAGGGAAGGCAAGAGCCTTGCTGACAGAGAAGCAAGCCCACATTAGCATAAGTCCTGGATCTCATGGGCTCTCAGGGGGCTCATTCCCCAGGAATGTATCCCTTGTGCGAAATAGAGGACTTGTGTAAACACGCTCTGTAGACATTTGAAAATGCTCGAATAACAGTTCTTTGGGGTTACTACGTAATTATTTCTAGCTGTTGCATTTATTTATCTTGGTACCAATTTATAGGGCTAGTTTTTGACTTGGTGTTACCTACAGTGTCTTATTTCATAGTTTGAAAAAGTACATACACAACCTTGGAGAAAAATGCAAACATCAGTGGCTTTATTCAGTGAGGAGAACAACTGGAAACTTATTTCATAGTATTTTGTAAATGAATAGCTGAATGTAACATTATATCCATGGCATGTTAAAGAAATAAAAAAGGAGGAAAAAAAAGGAAAAGATTGGGAACTTGGGCTTCTGCATAAACCTCTTATCAAAACACTAGCTTTTGATTTTATCTGAGCTTTACTATAGAAAGTTTTTACCATTTTTACAAAGCCTGGAGGAAATTGCTGAACGAGAAAAGCTGAATGTCATTTCAGGCTAATCTTTTAGTCATCCTAATAATAGGAAATTATTTAGTTCTTATTTTTCATAGTAGTCCATTTTGAGCAATAAGAATCATGTAGCCCACTCAAGGATATTTCAGGAAAACTGATGTGATGCTTTTAAAAAATGTACTTCAAAAGTGGGCATGTAAGTGTTTTGCATTATGCTACTGTTTTATCACTCAGTTCTCTGCGTGTAGTTAGGAAAGCTAGCTGAAAATGACCTTGAGGTTTATTTATAGTTTGGATGATTAGGGATGGGGCATTGTCAACAAACTATAGGTGTATTCTCTTTCTTTTTACATTGCTGTCATATTAAATATATAAGTAAGTATACAATACATAATATTGATAAAATATGTAATATTGATGTGTTCTTACTTTTTTAGGGAGACTAAGTAGGGAGCAGATAGCTGATTTGGTTGGGGATGGCTGAATTTAAAGAAAAAGCACCTGAAGGTCATTCCCATAGAACTGATCGGGCTGTGTTATAGGACAGTGCTGTTTTATTCAGAGAGAATATGCAGTCAGAAGGAGGGATAGAAAGACAAGTCTTAGTGATCTCCATATAATCAGCAGTCAGAGCAGAGGAAAATAAAAGAAAGTGACAGAAAACTCATGGTTAATGCATAGTAGGAAAGGAAGATGGTGCATTACCAAGAAAGACAAAAGAAAGATACGTAAACAAGTCGTGACTGGTGCCAGATGCTCCAGAAAGGACAAGAAATGAGAAAAGGACACTGAGTCCAGCAGTTAAAAGTAACCTCCGAGAAAGCAGTTTGAGTGGAATCAGGAGGGAGAAGGTAGGATCCCCCTCGCACACTAGATTTCAAGGTGAGTCACTAGAAAGTTGGCAGGTAGGTCTGAGGACTCAGCAAGTTTAGACAACTCTGTGGAGACATTGAGTAATAAAAAGAAGAGGAGACCTGGAGGCCGCTGGAGAGTCCAGCAGGAAGAGGATTGTCATTGGACAGTGGACGTTTGTTCCGCCAATGGAATTACATTTTTTTCAGGTAAAGGAAGTCACAGGAGTCGGAGAAGAGAAGAATGGAGATTCATGAAAGTAGGAATAAGGGAGGGTGAGTCAAAAAGTGGTCAGAGAGGTCACCCTTAGAAAGGAAGAGGAGCCCAGTCCTTCCTGGGAGGTGGGTGGTTCCCTCCCTACCATCCCTCCTCTCGGCCTTCAGTCTCATCTCCATTGTTGCCTGCCTTCTGCTCCCACTCCCTGGTGCATGGCTTTTTAAATCGTTTAGTTTAACTTTGCTGTCCTTACAGTCCTCTGTTGACTGCAAATTCTTTGTGGGCAGAGGACATGTTTTACTCAGGTAAACCTTGCTTAATAGGCTCCCTTTTCACACGATGCCCTGTTTTTCACTAACATCAAAGTCCGTGCTACCAGGGGAAAGGTTTCCCAGCCCAGCCTGTTCATTAGAGTACATGCTGAAGGCTAATTAGCTACCTATGTGAATGTCAACTGGTGTTTCTAAAACAAACCCTTAATTTCAAATGAATGGGAAAGGTTATGAGATCAGACTGTTTTGTTTTGTTTTTTCCTGGTTAAAAATGTCACAACATGACAAAACGTCACTTAGAACTTAGAAGCGAAGGCTTCCAAAGCCAGTTAAAAATTTTAACCGTAATTCCTTGTAGAAAGTGGAGGCATTTTATTGAAAAGAAAATAATTTAAGAAAAGCAAATGTTTGCTAAATGCCGTGGTTTACACCGCTGTTATGTCAGTCGAATAAGATTAGGTGATGTCGTTAACTTTTGGTCTGATCTGCACTCTAGGCACAAATCCCTTGCTTCGAATAGTTAAACTGTGTTTTCTGATTCTTTCTTGGCGAAAGGAATTCTAAGCAAAACTTAAAAAGGAAAGGTTGCCTTTGCCTCCCATTTAGAAAACATGCAAATATGTTTCTATTTGTTTATAGTAAGTTTATTGCTATTTGTTTTATGGTTTCTAGTCATCCCCTTTACTTTTTATATATGATCAATGATCCATCTTTCTGTCTTTCTTTTTTTAAAAAAGAGCTCCATAGATATAAAAAGATTATAGCTACTGTTTTCATGGTTTTAGACCCAATTTTACACCAAAAGTGAAATATTATATCTATTTACATTTCTAAATTATGTAAAGCCATAAAGTTTATAATGTATGCTGCTTGATCTTATTCCTCCTGAAATACTTGGTTTTATTGCTATTTCCAAACAAGTAGGGAAGGAAAAATCTAAGGGTGAGACAATATATCTAAATAAGTAAAATATGGCACATGCCAACTTTCATATATTCATTTTTCACATTTTTATTATTATCCAAAAGTAATTTAAAACACTCATTGATGCCCTAGCCGGTTTGGCTCACTGGATAGAGCGTTGGCCTATGGACTGAAGGGTCCCGGGTTCAATTCACATGCCTGGGTTGTCGGCTCAATCCCTATTGTGTGGCGGGCAGGAGGAGCTGAGCCATGATTCTTTCTCCTCATTGATGTTTCTCTCTCCCCCTCTCCCTTCTTCTCTGAAATCAATAAAAACGTACTTAAAAATAATAATAAATAAAACACTCATTGATCATAACTGTTGTGCAGTTGCACAAATATCTTATTCTGAAAATTCCTAGGAAAGCCTGAGAAGTTCTTTGAATGTCATTAGAATTTTAAATTGAAGCCCCATTTCGCCCTGCCCACCTCTGTAGGGCCACCTCACACCACTCTTCAATGTGGACTCTTCTCTCCTGCCTCCTGGAGTTTCCTACGCACATCTCACTGTCTCACGCTTGCACTTCTCAGCATCTGTCTTCTCATAAAAAACTTCCCACTCTTGTTTTCTGAAAAATATATTTTTATTGCTTGCTAATGACTGATTACTATAATCTTGTTGCATTCCTTTCCCTGACCCGTCTTACGCGCAGGCGCACCATTTCTCTCCACTAATACTAGCAGTTGTAGTTCATTATTAATAAATATGTATAACAGGATATTATAAAACTTAAGTTATGAAATTTTTATTAAAACGTTTCTTACATACCGTTATATTGGCTGGGCCATAAAAATATCCGTTGTGGGCCGCATGTGGCCCGCAGGCCACGGGTGTGATCTGTACCAATATATCCTAATCTTTTTGGCTCATGGTCCATTTTGAGATTCTAATAGAAGTTACGGAACACGCACAGTGCACATCAGCATTTAACCCTCAGATCTGGCGGGCAGATTCAGGGGTTCGTGAATTCTCTGCAGCCCATCCACCAGGGCCCTGTCAGAGTTGAGAGCACTTGACCTCTGCTACCTAGATAGATGAAGCATTGGAGGAGATGAGAAAGCTGTATGAACATACATTTTACCTGTCTTAGGTAAATACTAGGAACCTTTCAAAATCAAAACTTGGTGCCTCAACTTACATAGAAGAGGTAATTTAGTTGCTACCTAAATACAGATTCATTCAAGGAGAGCAATGTAGACAATAGACCAAATTGTTGATCACTGAGAGCCAGCTAGCTATTGAGGAAAGCACAGTGGCTTTTGTTCATGGTCTCTTGCTAGTCTGTACTATATGAACTTTTGATGAGAAATGGATTAGACTTTTCATGTTTTTAGTGGTTACATTGCAGAGGAGTTAGTGCTTTGCTATTAAAATCCATACTTGAGTTTGAGGATCATACAGATTAATGAAAGGACTTGAAGGGATATCCATAGCTTACTTCTATCCTCAAGGTCTCTTTATTCTTTAAAATTATAAAGCAACTCTCTTAAATTAGTTTTATAGTCTCAATTACTTCACTCTAATTTTACATTTTTTTTTACCACATGGGAAATAAATGCCCCAAAGCCTCTCATTTATTTATTCGCTTACATATGGAAGAGAAGTTCATTTCAAGTGGATATGTATCCAATCATGGTTTTAGAATACTTTTCAGAAATAAATTCTTGTTATTTGTGCCCATTTTATAGAGGAAGAAATTGAGGCTCTGGCTGTTTAAATGATTCTCCCCATTTTTTTGCTCCTATAGAAAGTTTCTCAGTAGATTTTACTTATTTCATCAAAGGACATACTGAGAGGTATACATTCTCTATTATTTATAATTATTCTTCCAGAACTGGAACTTATGTGGGTGCTCAAGACATGTTTATTGAGTGAAGGAGTGAGCAAACAACTAAATGAAAGTTTTTTAAAAAAGAATGATGAACGATACCCAATTCCTGCCCAAGTGTTGAGAGGAAAAGTAGCATCATGATTTGGTAGTGGGACATCCGAGCCAGACATCCTCTGTTCACAAACCAGGTCAACCTCATACTGCATCAGGGAACTTGGCAGTAACATTACCTACCCCGCAGTATTGATGCAAAGTTTAAAGGAGCTTGTGTACGCAGATGCATAGAACAGTGCCTATGTCCAGGTTAATTTTGCTTTACACATTTAAATGCCAAGAATTATGTAAATTGGGATATAAATATTTAAATTTTGACTAAAATAAGAATTAAAGAGTGCATATAATTTGACATTGATTGAGTAAAAGGAAGCAAAATATTTTAAACTTTGGCTTATTACTATGCATTTGGTAATCCTGGAAATTGAGCCTAAATTCACATATTAGTTCTAGCATAAATATTTAAGTGCACATTATTTAAGATATCATGAAACTTAAAAACAGTTCACTTTTATAAGATTATAGAATTGACCTTCTAAATTTTATTTTCGTTCACTGTCAAGTTAAAGAAAATTTAAATGTCAGTTAGCGAAATGCAGTCACTAATTAGTGAGCATCCCATATGAAGCTGCTAGGCTAGCGATGTTATTAGATAGAGTTCACAATTTAGACTAATATAGGGAATGTAAGTATTCACCTGTTGTTCTCTTAATGAATATGTATTTCAAAACTAATTTAATATGAACATTACCCACTGAATGTGACTTTCTTCCCAAGACGCATTTAATCTGCTTCCAGCCGGTTTCAGTATTCAAGTCGATGTATTTCATCAGAAGCACAGAGTGAAAAAGCAGCCCAGGGTGCATTTATTTTTGCCATGTGATTCCTCCCCGAAGACAAGGGAGTCACCATGGAGCTTGGTCTTTAGCACAGTACCTGTTGCCCAGGTGAACTGACGGGCAGTAATAGCAGGAGTGCATTATGGCCCTGCAGCCCACGGAAGCACAAAGAAGAGCCTGCTTTGCTTTAAGCATTTGCAGAATTGCTTCTGACCTCATTTCCTGACACTTGGATTCTCACGGGAAGAAGCGAGAGTCCCAGAACCCTGCAAAGTGGGGAGACTGTGCTTTCCTTGGAATCACGTAGCTTGTGACCCAGCACAGCGGAGCAGTGGAGGTGGGTGACCATCATGAGGCTAGCATCCGTTTGCATGGTGTTTGGAAACTTTTCTGATTCATTAAAATGTGTGCTGAGGCAACAGTCTCCCTGGCTTCTGTTTTATTGTGCTCGGATGCAAGTTTTATAGTCTCAAATGAAAATAAGCAAATATCCCAGCACAAGTTTTATAAAGGATGGCCCACAGAATTTATTGCTTTGTCCTGTTCTAAGACTGACTTGAAACTTAGAGTCTTTCTCCATTTTTATGTGCCACCAATAGCATTAAACCATTATGAGTGAATCTTGTTACCCCTTTATAAAATATCGTGACCAGTTTCTGCGCCTTAAAAGAAACAACTGAATCCTGACACGTATATGGAGACAAGAACACCACTTAGTAACCCAGGTTTGCCTGAGAAAGGACCCCCTTAAAGGTGTCCTGGTTGTAGACAGTATACAGATGCCTCTTCCCCTTTTCCTGTAATTCGCAAGGGTCAGAAGTTCAGCTGTTCATGATATCTGTTCTAGAAGTAACAGGGAATCTATATCCTCCTTGAAAATGGAAATTAATGATGTGGAATAAAGTAATGTTACTATACTCCTCAGGGCATTAGCTTTATTATAGTAATAATTTTCTTTTTGGTTTTTAGAATTATATCAGTATAGTTATTTTTGTTCTCTATCCCCAAAGAGGGGTGTGTATATGTGTGTCTGTGTGTATTGTATGTGTGTGTCTGGGCACACATATATTTTAATGCAAAGTCATGCATTTGCCCTGTGATATTCCCATGCTTATAATCCCCAATGTAATGAGTCCTATGGTAAGGGGACAGTCCAGGAATGAGAAGACTGGGTTCTATCACCAAATTCACCATTTACTATCGAAATGAGTTTTGGGGCCCACTTTGCACATTTTCTGAGCAGCGATCACACGCGCTCTTGAGTTGCAAAGTAAGCCCTGAATATCTCTCCAAGCTGCTGGGAGAAGATGACTGTAGAGAGCCCAGGGCAGCACTTTCCCATAGAGGCCCTCAGGAATGGTGGCTGTGGGTAGTGATCTCATCTGTCATCCTTCCAGGTGACTCAGGGGAGGAGGCTGGCCAATTTTCAGAAGCCCTCATTGTAGTCAAGAGCACCGCTATTCACTAATTCTATGCTCCTTGGCCAGACATTTCACATCTCAAAGCTGGTTTCCTTACCTCTGAATTCAGGTAGTAGTCATCTGCCTTGAGGACTTCAAATGACTGTCATGAGGATTTTAGAACCTCTTAACGTGTTATGCAAACAAAAACAGTGGTTGTTTTCCCAGGCGATCTTTGGTTCTAGGTTCCCATCAGGAGAGGCAGTCTTGTAGGGACAGGAAAGTCGCCCAAAGAGTACAAGGGAGGAATGCTTAAAGATCACTTTTGTTTCAGTAATGGGATCATTAGGGTTCTGTGAATGTGTGAATTCTTTTTTTTGGGGGGGGAAAGAATATGTAGAAAAGTGTGAGAGAAATAGAATCTCAAATGTTATTTTTCATTTTCCCACCATATTCTTGTTTCTTTATGTTATCACTCCCGTAGTAACTCCTGGTGATTGACATATGAATGAGCGTTGTAACTGACCAGGGAAATTTAAGCTCCAATGAGAGAACATAAAATGATCAAAGCAATGAGATGCAAAGGATTAGAAATAGGGGTGGCCCATGTCATGGATTGCCAGTATGTCAGGATATGGATGGTGGTGGAGAAATAAAGAGAACTCATACTGAAATTAGAACTGTGTGGCTCCTAAGCAGAAAACACTGGAGAAGTTAAAAATGAAGATAGAGGTGTGTGTGTGTGTGTGTGAATTAAGGAATGAGTACTTTTGTAGGTGGTATTTAAGCAAAAAAAAAAAAAAAAAGGATTATTAACTCCAAATGATTAAATTTTATACCACATTGATGAGGATGGCTTCTGGCATCTAATGAAGAGTTAAAATGGTATAAAGGCAGAATTCTTAAACTTAAAAAAAAATTGTGATTCAGGGAACTTTAAAGTCATATACAAGTTTATTCATTACAAATGTCATCATCTTTGAATACTGATAATTTGTTAGAGATACTTTTAATTTATTCACATTTGAATATATGGGTGAAGATAGTGTAATGTTTAATCACTGGCTTCCTAAGAATTGTATAGCCTGATTTATAAAAAAAAAAAATTAAAGACAAATGAGTAAAGAGGAGAAAAGTAAAGTTGAAAATTACCTTTTGGAATTTAAGTGACTTGTGAGAATAAAGAGTAGAAAAGATGACAAAAGCTACGGGGGAAAAATGTATCTCATTCACTGTTAAATATCACATTGAATTTTCTTTCTAAATAGGTATTTTTCCTTTGCTCTTAGGAATGAAGAGAATGAATTGAGCTGTCTAAGTGATGGCATTGATTTTTTTCTTTTATTCATACTGATAGAACATATTTTGAGTCTTTTCTGATTACGGGTTGCATAAGAAAGCACTGGTTCAGCTGTCCCTTCCATCAAAGGAATACAGCATTCTACGTGGGTTAACTTCTGAATTATAAAAGATATCATCTGGTTTTTCAACTAATGCATACATATGTTATAGAGAGATACCAGTTGCTTAAAAGCACATTAACTAATATCTTGTATTAGTTAATTTCCCCTGAAGGGAAGACAGCTTGACTCTTTAAAACCTGCATTTAGTACTTATGGACAAAGACTAATTATTCTCCTGGAGTGTAAAACTTTATGCCCCCAGAATAACACAATTTAAACGTGTCCACCTGTTCTGTCATTTGACATCAACTGCATGTGTAGCAAAAAAATGGTTTTTGCTTACTTCTTGGTTGACATTAGCAGGAGCTATACATATTTTCACCTCCTAGTCACTTGGGTAGGACAAATGACATCAAAAGTTCCAACTACTTGATTTACAAATGGAATCCAAACCCATTTGCTTGCTAAGAGATTTCTGGCCTCAATTTCAAAAATTTTCCCCATGTCTCATGCACCATTTATTTAAAATGTTATTCAGTCGAAATTTTCAGTTAATATTTATCATGGGATGTGTAATTGGTTTCTGACTGTCTAGCTGATAAATGTTGAACAAACAGCTCTGAGAGGGAAAAAGAATCACCTTGATTTATTATGTTTGCTGATCTCTGGTAGAAATACTAACACCAGGACTGATTTCAAACAACCAATATGAGTGAGGTCACTGAGTGTGGAGGTGAGAAGAGGCACATACTCATCAGCGAATGCCAGCCAGTGCAAGCAGGCTTCTGCACAGCCCTGGAGGGGTCTGCATTCCAGAACCCCAAATTTCCCTTCTAGGTTTTGAGGGAGGCATGCCGTGCAAGGTACAGGATGGCTCTAGGTATCTCTACCCGTATTAGTGAATGCGATGGCTACATGGGAGCATAGCTGTGGGCCCCGGCCCCTTCTTCCATTCATACAGAAATCCCTCAGTGACTCTGTGGTGAATTAAAAAGCTAGAAGATTCCAACTTGTGTGGCTCAGCAGTTGAGTGTCAAGCCAGGAACCAAGAGGTCACTGGTTCGATTCCCTGTCAGGGCACATTCCCTGGTTGTGGGCTCAATCCCCAGTAGGAGGCATGCAGGAGGCAGCCAATCGATGACTCTTTCTTCATTGAAGTTTCTCTCCCTTCCTCTCTGAAAGCAGTAAAAATATATATTTTATAAAAAAGCTAGAAGAGGTTTTAGATATTAAGCAAATCATCTCTGTTTTACAGCACCTACCTGTGCTTCATCTGCAGTCACACCAGACTCATGCTATAAAACTCAAAGCAGAACAATGCTCGGAGCACGTTCCCAAGAGAGATTTAGGAAATTATAATGTTGTTGCCTCTGGAAAACATTGGCCTTTTTCCTCCTTGTTCCGCTTCTCCCAGGATACCTGCTTGTCAAGTTTTCAGTAGGTTCTTTGGGCTTCGTCATGGCAACTGAGTACGTTGGCTAGGGTCCTAAGGGTTTCCAAATGTTTCATTATCTCTTGTTTTCAATGCTTTTTCTGTCACTTTTTAGTATGTTCACCCTAACACTTCTTGACTAGGCCCTTTTCCTGTGCTTATCATCGGATTAGTATTCCCTTATTTCTCCCCTCCTCCAGTATTTTCACATTTATTTGAAGCAAGGGCAGGGCCCCACCCCTGTTATACCATAATAGAACCAAACCATAACAGAAGCCCCAGACCCACATCTCAAACTCTGGTGGTTAAGATAAGTGGTAGCTAAAAATAGTGCACCCATCCAAGTAATTGTCTGCGGTAAGAGTAATACAATTTTCACTTTTTTAAATGGGCAGAGTCTGGGATGGACAAATCTTTCCCTGCTTATGCCATTTAGGTCAGTCCCTCATCCTGAGGCATCCTTCTCTTCGTCCTTTCCTGATCCTTCTCTGTCCTTCAGGCTCATCTCGGGGTTCGCCCTTGCTGTGAGGTCTGCTTTAATTCGCCTCCTCGGCTCCCAGCCCTAATTAGGTTAGCTCTCCAGCACTCAGCTGACCCTCTGTCAGTACTTGTACAGTTATTAAAATTGCTGCTATTTTCCTCCCAAAATTTCATTGAGAAATTTCAAACCCAGCAACGTTGCAATACCACTGTCATAAATATCCATATACCATTTACATGGTTTTCCCCAGTGGGTTTATGCATTCATACACTTTTTTTTTCTGAATCCAGAAGGAAATAAGTTACACATATCCACTCTTTCTGTTAGGCAGCCCTTCCTGACTAACAAAAGAGCTCCCTGTCTTTGGATTAAGTATACATAATCATTTTGGGAGGTTTATTTCTTGATTTGTTCATTCATCAAATATTTGTTAAACTAGCCACTGTGTTTAGCTGAACCTGGAAGGTTTCGATGAGTAGATAGCTTGACTGTAAAATCTGTATAGGATTGAGGATGGTTAGTTCATAAGGAGAGGATAAAATGTTACCGTTGTTACGTGAAGAAAGGACCCATGAAAGTACCCTCACTCATCCATGCATTCATTCAGTTATTCGGTCACTGGCATCTGTTGTCTGTTCTATACCAGGCACTGCCAGGGGCTCTTAGTGTTCACAGACCAGGCTTACCTGTGAGATTTCCGTCGCACACAGGAGAGAGGCCATCAGCGAAAACCGTGGAATATGCTCGTTGATGGAGGTCCCCGGGGTGCTAGGGACACTCGGAAGAGGAGGGCAGGCCAGGTTTCAGAGAGGTTCCAGTGATGCTTGAGTAGTAATGTGAAGGATAAGGATAAGGAGTAAATTAGGCAGATAAAAAGAGGAAAAGCACATTTGAGACCGAAGCGTCAGCATATTTCAAGTCAAAGGAGCATGAAAAATGTATGGGATGATCCAGGATCTGCCAGCAGTTTGGTGTAACTGCAGTGGCAGTTGCCAAGGGGCATTTGTGAGAAAAGGAAACACACAGGGCTGGAGGCGAAGGCCCAAGCCATGAGGGCTTTCTGAGTTCACTCAGGGGTTGAAGCTTTCCCTGAAAGTCATGGGAAGCCATAGAATGATTCAGGTGGGACAGGGGTAGATATCCGATTGGTATTTTAGTATACTTACCCTGGAAAAGATTGTGAAAAGGACAGAGCTAAATATTTTTAGTTTAGCAGACTAAATATTGCTCGACTAGGACTAACTCAAAGAATACAAGGGATTCAATGGCAGGGTTGGGTAATTACTGTGCACAGTGTAGTAAATGAATCAAATTATTGTTACCTCAACCCATGTCTCTTACCCACGAACGAATTTTATTTTCTTTCAGACATTTTGTCCTAAGACAACTGACATGTAATTTTTTTTTTTTAATGTATTGCTCACAGCAAGGAGTTAGTAGTCCCTGCAGTTAGTATAGCTGGGGGGGAAAAAGACACAAATTGGAAAGGAGGAGTAGCTATTATTAGACACACCTGGTTCTGCAGGGGACTGGGTGTCATTTTAAGTATTTTATTTCTTGCTGCAGAACCCTTTCTGCTGAGTAAGTGAACGGGAATTAATCAATGAAAACCTGACAGTGATTCTGGAGATTTTATGATTGATGCAATGTTTTTGTTTATTGGGCCAATTAGGCCTGATTGACTTGCAGATTGCAGCAGCTCTGACAAAGCTCCCATTGCTCACATTCCTGGTCTGTGTGCTCACTGCAGTGCCTACGGGGATGCTCTTCAGGATCAAAGGGGCTGGGGATGAGTCTGAGGTAGCACTGGTAGGGGTCACTGGTGCGGATGTTTAAAGTCTGTGAGAGAGATTGCAAAAACTGACTTAGCCGTATCAGTTCAAAATATCACATGGTGTTTGTTTAAAACTCCTAGAGACACGCAGATCACATAGTGCTTGCTTTAAAGTTAATGCCACAAATGCGTCTCTCAACTTGCTTTCTGAAGGACATGTTATGAAACAGACTTTCACGTGGGCCAGGGTTTCTCCCTTGTACTGTTGCCATCTTGGACCTGATAAACATTTGTTGTGGGGGACTGTCCTGGGGATTGTAGGATGCTCAGAAGCACCCCTGGCCTCACTCGCTAGCAGTTTCCCTTCAACCTTTAGGTCTGACCATCAAACTCGTCTCCAAATGCTTCTAGGTGTCCCATGGTGGGCAAAATTGCCCCTGCTTCAGGGCCATAGATGCAGATATTGCAGGGTTAAGATGAAACAAACAAAAAAGTAGTTTAGTTAACCTACTCATGGGCTAGTTGCATTTATTCACTTCTCACATATGTATCTATATTTATATAAATATAGACAAAGATGTAGGTATAATGTTGTGTTTTTTTGCCGAGTGCTCAAATTTAGAGAATATTTCATAGGATGAGTAAATCTGAAGTATCTGTGGAACTAATTTAATATATGTGTGAGACTTTCATATTTTTTAAATGAATGTATAGAGAAAGAAAACTGAATCACAAAAATGTATATCAAATTAAATAGATGAAGTTCCATAACACAGTGTCTATTTTTACATAATAATAGCAGAATTAGGATTAAAACCGTGAGAACGAAACCAAATTGGTCCTTTTTTAGTCATGGTTTTCAATATTGAACTTATACATTGTTTTAGAATTTTATTTTTATCTACAAATTTAATATTTTTTCACTTTTTAAATGTTATTACTAGTATCTGAAAATAGCATTGAGAGATATAAATTTAAGTTGTTATGGGATTATATACGTACCCTACATATCAAGAGCCTAATCTTTATTCTAAAATGTTAACCGCTCAATGTCAAGTTTATATCTGAGCCACAAGATACCATGGTATAGGGTGTTCAGGCATTTAGAAGGGATATGCTACCATCATTAAGTTGAATAGAAGTATTCGAATTTTTCTAGCTAAATTCATAGAAGACCAATAATTTTCTAAGAGGAGGATGATGAAGGTGATAGATAAAGAAAAAACCCACTGAAATTAATTTGTCTCAGCTCAATATATTTAAACAATTTCTAGCATTTTTTCCCAGTAAGCTTTTAACAAGCACTAACTCTCTGCCAGGCATTGTGGTGCCAAGCTAGGTGTTCACACCTACATGATTTCATTCATTCTGTAAAACAGCCCACTGAGGCAAATATGGGTAGTTCTGTTTTATAGGTGAGGAAACTAAGAATTAAGTACTTAAATACAGGTCACATAGTTGGTCAATATCAGAACCAGAGATTGAGCCTAAATGTTACCCTTCCTTTACTGGATAAAAGGACTACAATATACCAGGGACTTGGTAATGAAGAAACCATGGTATGTCAGTTCCTGCCCTACCTGAGATAACAGTTCATCAGATCGCCTTCACTTCTCATTTTTTTCCCCCCATGGTTTTTCTCATTCACATTGAAGAATGAGATTTATCCATCACGTAGCTGATGGAGCCAGGGAACATAATCTGTGAGTGGTTACAGTAGCCATGTTCCATCAAAACTTTTCCATAAAGGGACTATCATTCAGAAGAATTTTTTTGTTCCCACAATATCTTATAAATGCGAGATGTCCTTATTTTTCATGCACAACTTCCGGAATAGAGTTCCTTCTTTCTCTAATTTGATCACGTTAAGTTATGTAATTGATAGAGACTATAATACCATCTTTGTGTAGCAGTGCCTGCATCTTTTATATTTAAAATTCCTTAAGACGAGTGACATCTGTGCACAATAGCAGCTATAGTGAGACTTGCATTAACGCTGTGTTTTTGTTATCTCAGCAAGAGATCACTTGCAAGGAGACAATGTCCCCTTTGTGATCCAGTGGAACACTGCCTGCTTTGACATGTCCAGCATATGTGCAGCATGGCGGAGGTCAGGAAGGATACATTCATGACATACCTGCCATCACTCCAGTCATCCACCTCCAGTCACGATCGATGTGGGAGTGGGAACCTATCTGACACCCTAAATGTTCCATTAATCAGATATGTTCTCTGAATTAGAAAACAAAAGCTTTAATTGCATGATATGGCCCAAATTGACCTCTTAGCAAACAGATTTAATTTGGAAGTAAAAATCTCAGTGTCTTCAAAAACATTGTATCTAGAACACATTTATAACTTCAGACTACTTTCTAAATCCAGTTCTGCCAGTGGAACTTAGCTTCTCATAAAATATTTTAAACTAGGAAGCCTCCAACCTGGAAAAAAAGTCAGACGCAAGGAGAGCGATTACAACAGAGTAGAGAGTAGATCTATTATTACAAGGGTGAAAGGGAATCCAATTCATTCTGTGACTTCTGTCGTTTTCTGGGCATAACTGAAGATCCAGGGCAGCCCATGTTAGGACCCTGGTTACAAAGGTGATGGGAGCTCCGTGGAAATGGACCGCTTTGCCTGAATGCTGAACTGTCTCCCATCACAATGAGCTCAGCCTTGTGTAACTGACCGCTCTTTGGAGAAGCTCCTCGGATGATCTAAGTCACTAAATCTGTGTATCACCAAACCTAGGATGGTTGCAGGTGGTTTATTTAGAAAGCATTTCCCTATGCTAGAGTTCGAAACATACGCATGTCATATCTTTAGTAAGTTTACCATCTGTAAATATATATTGAGACGAATTTCTTAAAGAGTAATCCAAAACTCTCTTGGTTAGCAGATTGTAAGTTTTGAAAGTAAAATGGATATGCAGCCTAAACCAATTTTCAGATAATTTTTATAATGTTTAGTCCCTTTTGTTACTTAGCTAAGTGAAAATGTATTGTGTGACTTTTCGCTTTACAGAGAGATAAAATGATTGAACGTTTGCTATTTCCAAGTTGTTGCACTACAAGGCAAAACAACTCACGTATTAATATTGTCATCATTCATTCTCTCTCTGAAGTCTTATAGTCTTTCACTTTCAAATTTTGATACCTGAAATTGGATGAATGTAATTGAGCCGTTAAGCACAGTTTATCTTCCCTAATTAATAGATAAATTGCTCAAAAGATGCAGTGGTTAGGTTACTGATGTTAAGCAGCCTTTTTTGGTTATTGTTTTGTTTTGTTTTTCAAAAAAATGTAGCTTCTGAAAATAGAGTTAAGAAGTGTTTGCTTAATTTTACCTTGTCTTAAGTACAGTTTGGGGACAACTGAGATAGCCTTGAGGTTGCTATAACAGCTACATTATTCTAATTACACAATTCTGTTAAACAACTTTCAAAAGGCTGAAAGTTTATGCTGGTCCCTCCCCCCCCCCCGCCTCCTTGGAATTGCAGTCTAGTTTTCAGGGACTCGTTTCTTCTGAGATTTTCTATCATCTTAAAAGGGCAATATATATGTATGTATACACACACACACACACACACACACACACACACATATATATTTGATTTATGTGAGTGTGTATATATGGGTAGGAATGAGGGAGGGAGATAAATGTTTGGACTCAAAAGATATAAAGGGATCTTTCAAAAGCATAAACAAGGCAGCCTGTGTCAAGGCAAACCTGTCAAAGGATTGCTAAATTTGCTACAACCTAGAGGGAAGGCAAGCCTGACAGTCCATGAACCTTCAGTTCTTTATCTACAAAATTAGGTGGTTCGCCACACTATTTCTAAATTCTCTTCCAACTCTAAGATTCCTCAATTTATTAACTGCAAACTTGAAATGGAAGCAAAGGAAGAGTAGTCTCAGGATCACATTGGAGGTTAAATGCTGACAACCAGGTTTGTAACCCAAGCCAGAGGGTTTGCTGCTCTTTGAATATTGAGTAACAGCTTTCCAACCTTGAATTTAATTACCACCCAAAGTGTCTTATTTTGGTCTGAAAGATACATCTGGTTTCAAGACATGATTTTTAGAGAAAGCAGACATCTTTATCACGTGTTATTTTTACCAGTTGATTTTTATAGTGCTTAATTTTATTCCATTTCAATCCATTTCTCTTTTTCTTTTGCTGTGTGAGTCATCCTGCTGCACTCTGCACGGTATAATGTAATATCCTCAGCACCTAATAAGCTGGCAGATACATTTCCATTTGAATGTAGATGCTATGGAAAATTTAACTGAATTAAACTATAATGCCTCACTTACTTTTAAGTGGTCCGTGTTGGAAGATTAATGAAGGAATCTTTCAGTTTATTGTTTTATTTTGGAAATGGAGCAATCTGATGCTTTGAGAGGATAGAGTATGACAGGTGCAAGACTGAAATTTAAACACGTAGGCAGAATGAAGAAGCACATATTGCAGCCAAGTAGGAAGGTGAGCAGCTTTTGGAACATCGTCGTCATCCTTTTCTGTTTTACTATTTGTGATGAAAATGAAGGACATCAAAATCATGGCTTGCTCATCAGTTATTTGGGATGGTGAATTAAGACAGATTTTCTTTAGGCACCATCTCATTTACCCTTAATTAACAGTCAAGGAATCATTTGCAGAATATTAGGCATTACTAGTTTGATGTAGCAGAGATAGACTAAAATGATAGTGTTCATATTTCAGAGCAAAATTGAGGATGTGTTATATATTTATTTAAAGTAATTAAAGCTTTACTTTTGAAGGAAAATACATTAGGCAGAGTTTATATTTGACTCTCTTCAGTGATTCAGTTAATTTAGGGAAAGAAGTGATTTAATGTAAAACTCTATGATTAGCTATTACTAAATAATTTTTAAAGGAAGATTTTCCAACATATTCAGAAGTGGAGAGAGTAGAATAATAGAGCATGATCCCATGTCAAGATTTTTAATATTTGTTAAGCATGTTGCTTCTGTCTTCCCACTTTTTTCTTGCGGGGGTGGTGGGTTGGACGATGGGTGGGGTGGCACGTCCTAGATGCCATATAATTTCATGTATAAATGCTTTCATGTGCATCTTGTCCATATCAAGACTGCTTTAAAAACGAGGATCTCCTTTATCTTTTCTTCTTTAGAAACATTTAAGTTAAAAAAAAACAACTATACATTAGAAGAGAAGACTAGCCCAGCTGTAGAAAGAGCACTTGTAACATCACTTCTTATTTTTAAATTTACTAAGTCCAGTGATTTCTTATTAGAAAATTATCCAATTTTTACAGTCCTAGCAAAAGACATTTATGCATGCACTTCATTTACATTTCAAGAGGAGGGCGTTGGCTAGGGAAGGACCATTTTCATTGGCTGGATAACGGGCGAGTGCAGTGGCCCCACGAAAGCGAAATGCTCTGAGGCATCTTGGGCCGGAAGTCATCTGTCCCACTCCGTGTCATCGGTGTCAGCCACCACTGTCTCCCAGCGGCACTGCACATGGCCACTTCCCGGCTTAGTATAAATTATTAAGTAGCTACACGACAGTGGCTTAAACCCACGGAGCTGACAGATATGCCCTGGCATTTCCCTTGCAGGCCTTGGCCATTCAAACCAGGGTGTGAACTTGGAGTCAAAGGAAGCAGGCTGCACACGGGCCAGATGTGATTGCCGGGAAAGTGCCATGGCTATATTATTTGTGGAAGAAAATCTAGATCACATCTACCAAATAAGAATAAAGTGTTCAGTGTGTACCTGGACGTGGAATGATAATTGGGAAAGTAGAGGAGGGCTTCAGGGATGTGGGACTGTTAACAATGCACACCCCCCCCCCCCCCAGGGGCCCACCACCACCCACGGCTTCTTTGTTTGCTTCTGGGTCAAAAGAGGACTTGTAAAGGGGGAGTAATTATGTTTCCCGTAGACAGCGAAGAATTGACTTTATCATGCTATTTATTGGAATGTGTCTATTATTCTTATGTCTTACTTATATGACAAAGAAGATACCTTTTGACACACGTGCATCAGAAGCCGTTGAGGTTCTTAGCTCCTTTTGAGAATAGTTGTTTTCGATGGTGAATAAAGATGGGGTTTGCTCCAAATTTTTTTTTCCCCCTCTAGCAAAGCATGGATGCTGAAAGGCTCCTCTTGGCAACGTGTGTGTAGCTCTTCTCACAATGAAGTGTAGAGAATTGAAGATTAATTTCATTGAAATCATAAATGCACTGCCGTCTGTAGAGGATCAGTTAGTCGAGATAAACACCACTGATTACTGCTGAATTATGCATACAAATGTTGATAACATCCTGGGTAATGAATTTGGAAAAATAAATAATAATTATCCTAATAGAGACCTGTTACTTAAATTTCCATACATTTCTTGAATCCTGAACAGGACTGTTTTCCAACTGGCTAATACGGTCGTACCGGTATAATTTAAGAAGCATTTGCAATGCAACATAAGCCATATTTATTTCCCTTTAGACTTCAGCAGATCCAGGTTTTAGATATCAACCCTTTGTTTCCAGGAGGAATTTCTATTTATTTTCATATTCCTCCTACAGGACATATCAATATATTCATAAATCAAGAGTCTGAAGTATAATATGAGATTATATTTTTAAAAGGAAGTTCATACAATTTCAAAAACAATTTTAAACTAATGACTAAAACATTTAAAAATTTAAAAATGTAGTTTTTTTTTCTGATGACTCTATTCTGTTAAATTGTCCCGATATATACAAATATTTGACTCAAATGTCTTAGAAAACATTCTCATAGATCATCAAGAAGGAATATAAATAGAGCTGCGCTTTAATTGTTTTTCTGTTTTCAGTCTTTGTTTCATACTGTGAAATAGTTCTGCCTTCATAGTTGGAATCTCTGAAATTGGAGGGGATTCTTTGAACGCGCCCTTGTTATTTGTGGCTCATACCTGATACAGGAAGCTGTTTCAGAAGCAGGATGAAATGTTAATGGCGGGGAAGACTTGCTGACTAATAGTTGTTGGAAACTTGCCATTCGTCAAACTGTTAACGTAGAGGGTCATATATTAGATCTAGCCGAGAGCAGAGCCAGTGCCCAAGGAATCTGAAATAACACTTTGTTGGCAAACAGTGTGTTTTTAGGAACAAGAGCTTGTTGTGAAAGATGCAGAAGAATCCTATCGTTTGTCCCAAATCCGTGTCTTGGCAGCTGCTCTGAGGGCTGCAAGCACTTTGTCTTCTTGGGGAACCAGGATTCTGCCACTGCACCTGCGGGTCTGCAGGCTGACTCGTTCCCCATCTCCTCCTGGTCTGTTTCTCTTTTCCTCACTTCCTCTTTTCCCTGGTCTTCCCTTTTCCCTTGACTCAGAATGGGATCGGGAGTTGGGGTTGTGGTTGGTGATTCACAGGCCAACTTCCTGTTCCTTTCATTACAAAACCCCAAAACCATGGCAGTCAGGAAAATTCAGCAACAACAGTGAGTCTGTTCCAAGTAGTTGAAAGATTTTTGTTGTGAGTAGGAAGCTGTTCATAATGGTTAAGAATTGTACCTTTCTTCAAAAGTCACCTTTTGGATAAGATGACATTTTGCAGTTTTAATAGAATGATGCTTGGGGATGATGCTTTTCTCATTAAATTGGCTGGGTCCTTGTTCTTATGTGGGCCTTGGAATCTGGGTTGATTTGAAACTGTGTTCCGACTAAACCATCTCCAGGGACCCGAACCTCCAGATCAGCAATTTTCAACCTTTTTCATCTCATGACACACATAAACTAATTGCTAAAATGCTGTGGCCCACCTGACAAAAAATAGGTATAATTTTGATTCATCTACACCCGATAGCTATTGTGTTGGTTGTTGTCCTTTATTGGCAATATAAGGGAATAGAGGTCAGTGCCCCTGACTAAATAATCAGATATTGCATGTTTATTGCATGTTGGCATACTACAATATTGAAAATTACTGCTCTCGATAGTAGAGAAGAGGCACTATAGCTGGGGCTGGTAGAGTGGTTATAGAGCCCAAGAAGTTCAGACTTGGCACTTGAACTTATCAGCCATATGACTGTTAGCCAATTGCTTAACCTGTTTCTGTTTCAGTTACATTATCCTTTCTTTGGGGGTAATAATAGTGCCTACCAATAGGAGTGTATGGTTTTAAATGAGCAAATACATATGAAGCACTCGCTTAGCACATGTTATATAACAATTAATGTTAGTTGTCATTATGTGTCCAATGACAAATTATTGATGGAATTAAACGTATGCCTCAATCTATTTGGAAATCACATTCATAATAGAATCTTTGGCACTTATTTACTTAGAATTCTTTAATATTGAGTAAACTAACTATCTTCTACATGGCCCTAATTTCTTTTACAATGAGAACTATTGTTACATTGGTTAATTTATCCTATGTAATAAAGAAGTAATATGCAAATTAACCGGCACACCCTCATACAAGATGGCCACTCCCATGTGGCCGCCACAAGATGGCTGGCAGGAGAGGACAGTTGGGGGTGATCAGGCCAGCAGGGGAGGGCAGTTGTGGGCAACCAGGTCAGCAGGGGAGGACAGTTAGGGGCGACCAGGCCAGCAGGGGAGGGCAGTTGGGGGTGATCGGGCAGGCAGGGGAGCAGTTAGGCTGGCAGGGGAGTGTTTAGGGGTGATCAGGCTGGCAGGCAGAAGTGGTTAGGGGCAATCAGGCAGGCAGGCAGGCGAGCGGTTGGGAGCCAGCAGTCTGGGATTGTGAGATCGGGTCTAAACTGGCAGTCGGACATCCCCCGAGGGGTCCCAGATTGGAGGGGGTGCAGGCTGGGCTGAGGGAACCCCCCCCAGTGTACGAATTTCATGCACTGAGCCTCTAGTTGTTTGATAAAATGTACAGCTGTCATATTCTGGGCACAAGGAAAGAGAATTAAGGCTATTCCATCTATTCTTGCTATGCAAATGAGATATAGTAGTATACTTGCTTGTATAATATTTACCAGTTTTGTTTGGTTTTATGAAATTATTTAAATGTTTCCCTACGTGCTATTTATTTAATTGCTAAACAACTTTGTGCAAAACCATTTTAAATATACCTGTATCATTGCTTTTTCCTATAAATATTTTCTCTTTGAAAAAGATAAAACCTTTTTATATTCCCAAAATGATCAAGAAACCCTTCCTAATATAATGTATTATTGAAGTAAGTTTGTAGTAGACAAACTACTTTAGCAACTATATTTTGATTTATAATATGATTATCCTGTATATTTAACATATACTGAATAACTTAAAACTAGGTTGGACGCAATGGCAATTAAATATAAAGACTCGTTTTACAAGACGTTACCACTGACACTTCTGATAATTAACCTTGAGTTTTTCTGTTGAAGACTACCTAGTCCTAGCAGATTCACAGAATGTACACTGAAGTAGGGATTCCTGTACCTGCTAAACTGTGAATATGGTTATTTCTGAAAAGTTTTATGAAAGTATGTGATCCTTTGCCAACCAGTGGTCATTGATATTGGGTAATTACAGCATTCTTCTGTGCAATAGAACCCACCTGTGGATGCACAGTAACTTTTTTTGGAGGCTTAAATATTAAAATTATTTCAGATTTTCTCTCAAACTATTCTTTTGATTGTACTTTATAGTTTTGGGCAAGATGTAGTTTCCTTTCCTGGGACCATTCCAAATTGCTTAGAATTGTCTTTATTATATTTATTGGGACACAGCTTTTCTAAATTACACTTTAGTAATTGCTACAAATAAGTGGTGAAGAAACAGGAGGTTACACTAGGATTGTTTGTTTTTTGTTTAGTTTTTATTGTTTTTGTGTTTTTAGTTTGACTGTTTAATTTGTGTTCGTTTGTTTGTTTTTGGTCAAGGTTTAGATGAAATGGGTTAAGGGTTTAAGTACCCTTTCTCGGCTCCATGTGAATTGGTTCAGGACTCTAATTTCCTTGAGATAGACTGAGACTAATGACATTATATGCTAACCCTATAAGGCAGCGATTCTCAACCTGTGGGTCGCGACCCCTTTGGGGATCGAACGACCCTTTCACAGGAGTCGCCTAAGACCATCGGAAAACACATATATAATTACATATTGTTTTTGTGATTAATCACTATGCTTTAATTATGTTCAATTTGTAACAATGAAAATACATCCTGCATATCAGATATTTGCATTACGATTCATAACAGTAGCAAAATTACAGTGAGGAAGTAGCAACGAAAATAATTTTATGGTTGAGAGTCACCACAACATGAGGAACTGTATTAAAGGGTCGTGGCATTAGGAAGGTTGAGAACCACTGCTCTAAGGCAATTAAAGACCTTCAAAACAGGTATAATTTCTAAAACTAAAACAGAACTTAAAATCACAGACTACTGTTCTCAACCTGGATGAGTTAATATTAATGCTAACCCACAAAGAGCTCTTAAAGATTTTGGGGTATGAAGATTTGTATGCCATTGTTTCATAGAACATTTCAGGTTGCATAACCTTGAGATAAAAATATTTTCCTTCACTGTTCATCACTTACTATGTTCTCTGTGTTTGAGACGTTTCCTTTGGTTACAGATTTGAAGTTTGAAAGGTGCATCGTAAAGTATAAAAATAGGAAGTGTCCACCAAATCCAACATTAACAGTTGTAGAACATATTGGTCCTTGAATGCCTAAAATACAGTGCCTGAAATGGTAAGAGGAAAAAAGGAAGTGGGCTAATTTGAGAATTTGACACTATCTTTATCTTCCAGATTGCTCAAATTAGACTCTTTCTTTACATCTAAACCCAGAGTTTATCTTCAGGTCTAATTGACGCTGAACCCCAAATAGAAAGAAGAAAATGAGAAGATAAGGGGAATGGACAGGCGATAGGAATAGGGATGGGAGATCTTTCAGATTATTAATTGATTGCTAGGTACAAGTTCCTAAAGAGGTTTGAAATAGGTTTTATAGCTTTTGCCTCATCATCCTGACCCCCAAGCCTTGGCTAAATATACCCAGAGTATTATAAACTTGAATAAGTATTTCTATCACTCTAATATGTTATATTTAACCCTTCATATAGGAATTACTACATTTTTCAGTGCTATATTTTAATATAGGTTTTACCTATTTTCCTGTATTAGGTTCATTTTTAAGTCACTTATGAGTATTTATGTACTTCAAATATGTATATATTCCCCTGCATATTTCTTTAAGCATTGAGTTATTATTTTGTCCCCCGAATATGCTTTGTTTGGCATTACATAGGAAGATTAATTAATCAAAATATTCATACGCCCATTCCAAATTAAGTTTTTTTTTCTTATAATAGCAAGTTTTTATAACATACCGTTTGTGAAGGACACAGTAAATAAAACAGGGTCAGGGGTCAGATGAATAAACTGGCTTCATGTCAGAAAATACTTCCCTGTTTTTAGACAGACCCCACATGCAAAAATCATACATCTTTTCTCAAACTAAGTTTTGAGCATAGGTGTTTTATATAACAAGTTTTATTTTTATATTACATTTACATAAAAGGCATCTCTATACTCTACCCATAGTCAGACTTATTTGAAACAAAGCCTTAATTGAAAGAACACATCTGGGTTTGGGGATGTGTGCACACGTGGGTATATGTGAAGGTTGCAGAAGTTTATAGGTTTGCTTGATAGAACTATGTCTATATTCTTTAGGCAGGGTGTGGAAAAAGCCTAGGGCATAATTGAATTAGTATATATTCTTACATGCTAGAAAATAAAAATAAAAACGAACTCTACCTATAAAATAAATGCACACTGCTTTCTTTTTAAAAAAGTCTGTTTACAGTTTGAATATTGTAAAATTTAAGACATTAAAAAGATGAATAGTTATGATTGCATACTTATTGAATTATTATAATAGGGAAATATGTTATTGAAAAATCTATCACAAAATTCATTTGGTGATGATTATATTCACTAGTTAGCAAAATTTTATTTCACTTTTCCACATTCATATTTCTATGAAAATTGGTCTTAATTTAATATGTAAATAATTATTCTTTTCATTCACATGTATTAATTTCCAGATGTGTTTCTATGGAGGGTGTGTTTTACCTCTCTGATTAAAAAATGCTGTCTAGTTTAGCTTTATAACAGTAGGGTGAGAACCAATGTTTGTTTTTCTCTAAAATGCTTAATTTCATTTCAAAACAATCAGCCCAGACAGTGAGTTTAAAGGTGTCAGTTATTTGATGGCAAATAATTGTTTGACTTATTACTTTGTTTCCCAACTCTTTTGTTACCCTAACCTCCTTCAGTGCAGGGGTCATATTTTTTGAGGTTAGGGACATACTAGATGTTTGCTGTATTTCTCAATTGATTTACAAACAACCTTTGTGTAACCAAGTAGCCATAACACACTCCTTAGCTACCCCAAGGCTGCTATATTTAGACTTGTTTAGTAAGCAGAGGTGGTAATGTTTAATCGAGTAAGCAAATATAAGTATGAAATAGTTTGCCTTTGAACCCATTTGGCAGTAGAAGAGCCAAATGGAAATCTAGCTGCCCACTCTTACCCTGTTTGTCTTGCGCAGTACGTAAGCGGGCTGCCACCCAGACCATGATTTGTTAAGGAAAGGAAACCTTTCTTTCCCCTACAATTATAATGTAAAATCAGAAATGTAAGAGTACATTGTGAATCTGTAATAGAATCCTGGTCTCTTGCCATGATAACACTGGGTTACATAACACTTTTAAGAAGGGATAAAAGCTGGAGAAGCCATACGTTGTGTTGGTGAGAACTTGAGGGATAATGGAAGTAAGACTTTCCTGCCCCTTCCCTACAGCTCCAGGTAATTTGAAGTGTGAAACGCAAAATAAAACTTTGAAAATCCCAAATAAATGGGAGAACTTTTTCTAGAGACTCTATTATTTTTATAGTACTTCTATTATAGTACTTTGGTCCATGTATGCCATTGGATATGAATCCCAGACAATTAATGCAGAGTGTAGTATACCTTTAATATTTTTAGCTTGAAGATATTTGTCCTCAATGGCAGAACAGAGTTGGATAGGTGTTCTGTTATGTCTCTTCCTACATTGAGTGGGGGCTATCTCGTTCTTGTTTTTCTTACCTTTTAAATTCAGTTTTTGTTATTCTGACATTTTCTACAACTTCATTTTATTTTTTGTTTTGTTTGTTTGTTTTTTGCTGTATCAATCTCAGCTCTATAACCTAGTTTATTTTGTATATGCCATCCCATACAGATCAGGGTGTTTCCACATATTCTCGAGTCTCCCTATAACATCTTGGAAGGAGTGGCTCTCACCTGAGGGGTAGGGGGGCCTTCCTTCCAGTCTCACAGCCCAGGGAAGGGAGGAACTGTTTAATCCCATGTCAGGGCTCCAGGGCCCATGACACATGGCTCTCCGGGGAGGCAGTATCAGAGTTTTGGTTTGACACAGGTTTCTACCAAAATTTCTCTAAGATCTCTGTCTGTTACCCACTGACAGCCTCTGTGTCAGATTGCTTGCAGAGGATGAGTCTGTGCAGATTGATTTGCTTTGGGGTGCTGAAGTGAACCCCACTTTCTGGGTCTGTAACAACTACTACCAAGGCTGGAGCTTGGCGTTCCCACCTACCCCAGGGATGCTTACAGAGTTCACAGAACCCCTAGAGGAGTTCACAGTTCCACTGGGGCGTTTCCAAAACTAATAGTTTATGCTCATCCCACATGGGCGGTTTCTGGAGAGTGAGTCCATAGCACACACAGGTGCCCATGGCCCTCCACAGCTTCAGAGCTGTTTATATGCCCAGGCAGAGCCAGAATGTCTTCTGAAAATAGCAAAGATCTGCAAACGTTGGTGATAGAGCAGTCCTGTCCCATGAATAGAGAATACATCAGATTAGATGCGCCCTGTGAAGGCTCCATTGTGAGGAGATCAACAAAGATCTGTTATCCCCGTGGAACGGCTGCCATGGAGCTGATTCCCAAGGGACAGCTCTCAGGTTGTTTTTGGAGGGACCCTCTGGTCCGTGCCGCGTGGTATTGATGCCAAGGCTCAGAGAAGAACACTTATTTTTCAATTTATTTTTATTTTTATTGATTTCAGAGAGGAAAGAAGAGGGAGAGAGAGATAGAAACATCAATGATGAGAGAGAATCATTGATCGGCTGCCTCCTGCACACCCCAAACTGCAGATCGAGCCCGCAACCCAGGCATGTGCCCTGACCAGAAATCGAACCATGACCTCTTGGTTCATAGGTCAACGCTCAACCACTGAGCCTCGTCAGCTGGGCAACACTTTTTAGCATGTAGATGTATCATGATATATTTCAGGGTCCTTTTACCTTGAAAACTATGTCCGTCATGTTGGAAAAACAACAAAAATGATGATCTGGAGATTGTCCCTTTAAGCTGTGACTGAGAGAATTAGTGATTCCACCTTTGCTCACCTCAGATTCCCATTGTATGTTATGGACACTTGAGATCAATAGCATCTAAGTAAATCCATACCATTAAAGGGAGTTTTAGACTTACTACCTATTGGATTCACTATTTGTTTAGATTAAATGAGAATTTGACTTAGCAACCTCTGTTAGTTATTTAACAAAGTGACAAACATTTTCATCTCACTTTTCAAAATATAAAATTTACGTAATTTGTCTTTGAATTATTACAGACCTCCATACGCCTAGGGTACAACAGAAGTTTATAATGTTTTATTTTAGGAAAAGTTACACTTAGAGGGGGTGGTGGTAGGTGGAGATAGGCTACGGCAAGCTCTGCCAGGAGGAAATGCTTCTTAGGAGAGTAGCTACCAGTCATTATACTTTTAACCCATACGTCAGGGTATATTTAAAACTTTTTTACAAGTCCTTTTCATATATAAAATAATCCTTTATCCCCAAAGAGTGATGTTCCCAGGTTTTTGCCTTGCTAGAGATTCATGGAAAAATAATGGAAAATGAAATGTTTACAGTCTGAAAAGCATCCAAACTAAATTCAGATTGGTATTTAGAAGTTACCTTTAAAAAAAAAGACAATCACATTGTATTGTCAGTGTAAAAGCCATAAACTGTCGTGACAATACTCTATGAAACAACATGTCATAGAAAAAGAAACTGAGCAACTAATAGATTACAGTCACGGTGTTTAACACCCTTTCAGGCGGCCTGACACGGAGCTGTTTGTTGCAGCAAATCTGATGGGCACTGAAGCGAGCCATTTTCAACTTTCCCTTAGCAAGTGTGGCCTTGATGTGACGTTTGCTTTTCCAACCTTTGACTGTAACACCTGAAATCTAAATCTGTTTCATCTTGCTTGGACAATCAGACAATCTATTGTGTTGCTTTGGAAGTGCCTAATTTTATAAACCAACGTTGTCAGGAGTTCAGAATCCCAAACTTTGTACCAGGAGATAGGCTGTGGTCCTGTTGGCCGGTTGTTTTTCTGAGTATTGCCTGCGGATTTGATTCTTCTGTGGGCATGTTCTCACGGAACTTGTTTAGGTAATTATTCTTCACTCTTTAGGCCTGAAAAGATGATCAAATAAGCATGGTCTAGTTTTCAGAATTATGTGTGCTTTTTATGTAATGCAAGAGAGGTTCCATGTCTCTAGTAGAAATTGCAGGAAGAAAACACTGTGCTGGCCATACTTAGTTTTGAGGTATGATTTGCATCTTTGTTTCAGTTTGAGAGACAAATGGGGTAAGGTTTTGAAAAGAAATGAACTTGTAAGGTATTTTTAAATATATACTTGTTTCTCCAAGAATATTTTTTCTTGTTTTTAGGTCTTTCTTAGGTTAAGTCTTTCAAAAGCCATTATTGCCTTAAATAAATAAGGTATGCCCTAGTCCTCTGTCAGGGCAGAAAAGGGGAATTTATAGGCCTGGTCCTTTTACATACTTTTTAATGTTTTAATTTAGGTGATCTCCTGTGATTAAAAAATAACTTCCTCCTAACAATTACTTTCTTTCATCTAGAGCATAATCAATTAAACTCTTCATGGATTTCAATTATATCAAATTATATTATATTATTTTTGGATAATCAATAGTGTACATATTAGTGTATTATTTAACTATTCCATTCAGCACCTTTCCCACATGACTGATAATTTTGTCCTCAACTGACAAAGGAATAAATAATTTTTAAATTTTCATCAATCATGGGATGACTTTTTTATGTATGTAATGAGTTAAGTCACATCATAATAGATCGATCCTTTCAAATGACAGATATTAAATGCGTCACTTGCCTTTTGGAGTGATGTTAAAGTGAGTACAATCTGGGAGCTGCATGATAGAATTTCTACAAAACATTAATATTTATATTGTGGGTCACCACCTGAAGACTAATAGCTCTATGCCCAGAATTCTTGTCATGGACTCTGTTAGTAAAACAGTAATAAAAGTGATAAAGTGGTTCCCTATTTTATATCCCGTGGCTGGTTATGGTCATCTGGCTAGAGTCTAACTCATATTAATCCCTTGAGTCAACAGTCAGGAACATTCAATGATGTACTTAAAATACTTTTTCACATGTGGTATTTAGAGTGTTTAGAATGTCAAAGGATCCTTTGTAACAATCTTCCCCTTGAGTGGTTCAAAAGATATTTTTAAAGTTATTTTTCAAAGAACACAGTGTTTGAAGACTTTCAGAAAATATAAATCTCATAGAGTACTTTGGGAAAAAAAAGTTTAGTTTTAGAAAAAGAAATCACACCATACACTGAAAGTGATATATTAGTCAAATAATCCATGAAAAATTCAAGAAAGCAGAGTATGGGTTCATTTATGGTTGAGAAAGGAACTTTTATTTTTTCACGAACAAGAGAATGCGTCTGATGCTCCCTTAGGGAGCTACACCCTTCTCTATAATTGTGTTTTTTACATTTTATGTTCAAATGTAAATGACTGAAGAGAAAGCATAATGTGTTCATATTTTTCTTAGCACATATTAAAGCCTGTTTCCATGGCAACAACTTTTAATTGGCAAGTCCCATTCTGTCAGTACTCTCCAGCTTATTTTACTTGGGTACATTGAATTGTTAGCAGTGTTTCACAAAGTGAGACTTAGATTTGGCATTGTTCTTTGGCATGAGAGATGTTCCCGGTCAAGGATTTATTTTATTGAATAATTTAGCTGTCATGTGTTTGTGTGGTAGGTTGCTGTAGAGATGATACGTGTATCCCTCCCAACATTGTTGTGTTTGGGGAAACCTACTGAGGATTAGTACAGACACTCAGGCTTGCAAAGTGAGAAAAGTCACTTGTATGATTGTATACAGGTATAGGAGACAACTGTCTCACCCCGCAGAACCGAGATTGACAAAAATTAAAATCCTTTGGGCCTATGTTTCAGTGATTCCTTGTGGCCTTGCCTTTCATAGTATAGAGTAGACTAGCTTATTAGAAACAAGCACAGTTTGTAGCTTGCCCCTCTTGAATTTTCTCTCTTGAATCAATGCAGTGCAGAATGTGGAAGCAGGTATTTGGTGAGTTGCATTTGGCTGCTGCAGTGTTATAAAAATAGATTGAGTAAACAGACGCAGCAGGCCAATGCGGCTTGGATTTTGAACTCTTCTGAGACCCAGTATAACTTTGATAGTTTATAAGTCTAGGGAGAAATACGAATCTTGGAGATAATTGTCATATTATATAATGAAGAACTATTTTACAGCAGAGAATCAGGTGTTGTATCTATAATAATTATTTCAGAGAGCTTTATCTGAAAGCTTCAATTTTTAAGCTATTCTAGTCTGCTGTGAATTTTTTTTTTTGCCTTTGCTATTTTTATATCACTGCAGTAGCATAACCCTGCACCGAACACAAGACAGCACTGCAGTTAGTGTTGAATGTAAAACTGTTATTAAACGAAAGCTAACAAAGTAAATCCTTGGAAAGAAAGAAATCGTCTGCATTGAAGACTTGGCGATATTAAAACTAAAAATTAAAATGTGAGAGGAGTAGACGACGCTGTAGAGTGAGTTCTTCCTTCAAAAGCCACGATTCCATATAACCAAGAACTAAAATATGTTTAGTCACTCCTTTTAATTATTCTCTACTGTTGCAGATTTTTTTTTTTTGAAAAAGTGTTCCCTTCTCATATATCATCTTTGTCTCTTAAAACTGTACTCTTTGCAATTTTGGTTAACAAATGACTTTGTCCCTCTCATCAGAAGTCACAGAAAGCTTTTATGTCTGACTAGTTCAATCTTACGATAAAGTCCCTCTGTACCTTCTAATCCGTGTTTCCTGAGCAATTATGATTCTCATAATTGTATATTTACTTATATATGTAGAAAACAAATTATATATATAGTTGCAATATATTTATATGACTGGTGTGTGTATATATATAAGTATGTATATAATATATATGTATGTGTATATTATATATTATATATATTATATACACACACACACACATACTTTGTGGGTAGATTTGAGTGTATCTCATGTATTTCCAATAGTCTAAGAAAAGTGATAAAAGGGGTATTAGTACCATATAAAAAGGAGTGAATCAGATTACCAAGGCCATTTTACAAATGATAGAGAAAAATAAAATTAAAAATTGAGATTAGGTACCCTACAGTTCTCTGTTCAGAGCTCCTTTCTTTAAGCCACAGGCCCCAAGCACCGTTTTATAGGCCAACAGGATTTCTCTAGGCCCTGTGCATTCTTGTGTTTGAATATCCAGGAGCAATCCCAGAGATTCTGGGCATGTAATGGATTGTGTTGGTGCTTGGGAGGAAATGTAAGTCACGTGCTCTGAGTCAGCTTAATGACTTGGCTAGAGAGGCACCTATTGGCCGCCCACCTTGGTGTGTCCTTGTTGACTGTTCCCATCACCAGCGACTCAGACAGAGTGAAGCATTTCTACGTTTGGGAATTTATGAAGGTCTGAGGGCCATAAAGCTTTAAAATATCAAGGCTTGTTTCAAAGGAGTACTATACAAGCAGGGTTTGAAAAATGAAAATATCTAACAAAGATTAGTTATAGTTTTTTAGATCTCCAGCCTCTCTAACCCTAGAAGCCCAGTCTCATAACTGAGTGGAGCAGGATTCTTCTCGCTCCTCTCTGCCCTCAGTTCTCTTCTAAGAGCACCTGGCTTGGTCCTGGCGGCTTCAGACATCCAGTTCACTTCCCACATCTGCCCACCTAACATCCCACCTGGGGTCCATGACTTTGAGGATGTATGACTAGATATGCTATGGGATGAGAGCAGGGCTGGGTTTTCTGGGAAATGGCCAACGAGTCTGCTTCAGAGACCTAGCAGTTGAGACTCGGAGCTGGAAATGTAGAGATCTCATTGATAGAATTTAGTAGGTATCTATAAGGCACACGTGGTGGTCTACAGATACTTTATTTATACAGGTATGCAAGTAAATGAACCGATTGAAAAAAGCAAATACCTTCATTCCATGAATCATGCAATAAAGTAAGGGCAAAGAAGGAAAGTGAGGTGTTGGAGCAGTTTCTGAGTTACTGGAAAATGTGAATGTGGATATTATTAATACAGAGCAGTAATAAACCTTTTCTGGTTTTCAGGCCAATTCATTTTTATTTAATCTTGTCAAGTTCACATGAAGTATTTCATAGACCTTGAATGGGGATTAATCTCCATAGGGGCCCTGTATAGATGGGTATATATTGATTTTTCTGTTTATGTTTATTTTCATTTGTATCATCTATTTACCTCCTTCTCCCACTTCCCCCTCACCCTTTCTCACACTCCCTCTCTCTTTTTCTGTTCCCCCTTTCTTTACTCCCCACCTCTCTACACACACACACACACACACACACACACACACACACACAAACACACACACACCCCAAATGGGTATAAATGGGTGGTGGTCCCCTCTGGTGACTAGTCTGAGATCTAGCTTTTGGAAATAAAACACCCTGCTTTTTTTTCTTACATCAGAGAAGCACACCCAAGTAGCAGTAATACTGATGCTGGGGGTACTTGATTCAGGAAGAGGGTCCCAGGACACAGGCACGGATGTCCTTGTCCCACCATCTGTGGAGGGCAGAGCAGGAGCTGGTACTTTGTGTAAAGGCCCAGATTACCAGAACAACGAACCGAGGCCTTCAGAACGCACTTATATGAGAGAGACTGGAATATTTCACTTAACAAATTCAGATAAACTTATAATAAGAACAATATCTACACTTTACTGGTGTTTTCTAGGTGCTAGGTACTGGCTTTACATACATTTTCACTTTGTAAATTACATAGTTATTCCCATTTTACTGATTAGGAAACTGAGGTCCAGAGGATAATGTGGTGTGCATAAAGTTGGTCACAGAGCTGGCATTTGAACATGAATATATCTTTTTGCCTTTTGGTTTCCACTATTAAGTGCTGTCTCCTTAATCAGTGGTAAAGGAACCTCACAGCCTAATATTACACATAAGCACCATCTTTCTTGAAGAAATGAAAACCTTCCCTAGACTGGATAATGATGGTCCCAACTTTTAAATCTGAAGTCTTCACAGCTAGGACCGGATGTGTTCTGTGACTGCTTAAGCTTCCGTTCACAGATGTATGACATTGGCCTTCAGATGCTTGACCGTCTTCCCACATTCCCATTTCTCCCTCCAGCTCCTCATTCCTATGAAGCCTCTTCTTCTTGACCTTGTCATTTTTCACTTGAAAACGTGGTTCCTGCAACTTGCCTGAGAGTCACATGGGGAACATTAATGCTTCTTACAGTTCTAGGAGATTTTGAGGAAGAAGGTTGTCAGCATTGGGGGGGTGGGGGGGTTACATTTTGCATGCTTTCTTATTTTCTGTGCATTTTGCCCATGCCTGACATGGTTTTATTTGTGTAGCATCCAACTAAGCGTTTGCCAGGCATTATTGCAATGATAGTTCCCATACACAACACCTTGGCATAAGTCAAGATGAGAAACAAAGGATGCGTTAGAGATGACAACTCCGACTTGATCAGCAAAGGGCTGATGTCCCAACTGGAAGCAGGGAGAAGTAGCATACCACTGCCTCAGGCGTGACGAAGCTGTTTGTCTATCCCCTTCCTATCCCCAACTCACAGGGAAACACATTTTAAAAATTCTGATGAAAGCTTTCCAATTCTGTTTGGTGGGAAAGGCTGAGTTTGCAGGGAAGTGGGAACGTATTGGCACTGTCTTAGCTCCTATCATCTGAATGAATTGCAAACTGCTTTTAAGCATTTATTTTACTGAGCCTGGGTTACAAACATAGGGAGCATCACGAAGTCCTGTCATTTAGAAAAAAAGAGAAAAGCATGTTTACATTCTGGAGAGGCAGTTGAGATTTATAAATAGCAAATAGTAGTTGCATAAAGACTTCTTTTTTCTTTATATCATGCAATATGAAGATGTCCCCAAAGATGGGCCTTATTTTTAAAAATACAATCCCTCCTTAGGTAATATTGTAGCCATAGTAATATGCGGTTCACTTCTTATTGCCACATATTGCTTCTGTGAAAAATTTCAGAACCTCTTTCTGAGACAAAAGTTGAGAACTAAAATTGACAAGAGACCCATGGCAGTGATGTTAATGGGGGCAGAGCTCAACAAACTGAGCCTTTTATACATATTTGCATTTCATGTGCTATTTCAAAACTCAAAAAATGTGTGGAATGCTTTTGCAAATCCACATACTTAACCCTACTTCTGCCTCTTTGAATAACCAACTGCCCCAGAATTTCTGTTCTTCTTAAACAGCTACAGGATGTACCATACCTTCAAAGGGTTAATTTTTTAAAAATATGTTTTTTATTGATTTCAGAGAGGACGGGAGAGAGAGAGAGAGCGAGAGATAGAAACATCAATGATGAGAGAGAATCATTGATCGGCTGCCTCCTGCACTCCCCCTATTGAGGATGGAGCCAGCAACCTGGGCATGGGCCCTGTCTGGGAATGGAACAGTGATCTCCTGGTTCATGGGTCCATGCTCAACCACTGAGCCACACCAGCTGAGCTCAAAGAGTTAATTGTTAATTTTTGAATATATATCTCCTTTAACATTTCTTCTTCACTAACCCCTTTCTATTTTTGGCAAATTATGTAATAACTTTAATTGGCTGAGCCATAATGGCAGGGTGGGAAAGACACAGGAAGAAGGCACATCCATTACAAAAGCAGCCTTTCAGAAGGTCTCAGCGTTCTCCCAAAGCCGTCAGGTTCTCCCGAAAGGTAGCTACTCCCACTTCCAGCAGGAATGTAAGGGAAACTGCATCTAAGATGCAAAAATATTCCTGAGAATTCATCCAAGTAGAAAATCTCAAAGCCTCTTCATCTGTTTCTAACGTGCAGATGGTCTGTTACATTTTTTTTTTAGCATTTTAGTGCCATGTACAATTTGTTGCCTTAGCTTCGAAATGTCTAGAGTGGTGTCATCTTCTGTCTTTGAAGTACCTCCTAGAAGGAGTCCAGAGTCTCTTACCTAGATGCCATAGGAAGGGAACAGAACTCCTATACATAAGCATCGCTGTCCTTCCCACCCAACCCTTAGTGGTCTGTCTCCATGTCTCTTGTCGTTCCTCCTCAGTTCCCTTCTGCAGCCATGCCTACTGAGCTCTGAGATCGTAGAAAGCACGGCATTGTATTCCCAATAGAGTTTACACAGAAGGGGCTCATGGCCATTGGACAGCTTTTAAGTCTGTAATGAAGATTAAGACCACCAGTTGTCTTGCAGGGAGGATCTATCCTAGAGGACTTTTTGAGATCCAAAACGAATGTCAGGTTCCAGAGTGCTTTTAATGGGCATGGCAACTCCAGCCCTTTCACTTTCTCAGATTTGAACCACCACAGACGGGCAGCAAAGAGATCATAGTCTCTTGATATTTGACTTACCCTCTCAAGAGAATGAATGGTAAGGTAGAATGTGAATCCTCTCAGGTCTGAGAGAATATCCTTAGACCATTTAACCCACTTTATTCATACCTCTTATTGGGGGTGTTGCTCAGGAAGTCAACTTGCATGGATGTCTCCTATGTCTGACTCTCTTCACGAATAGGAATTGCATTTTGTATTCCTTTTTCTATCCTGTCACCCAGCATAATGATAAGCTAATAGATATCCAATATATGTTAATAGATCAATGTAAATAAGTTTATTAGCAAAATTATAGCTATATGTTCCTCATTCTTATGTATGCACAATAGTTGGCACAGCGAATCTGAATATTATATATAATTCACCAGTTTTTTGTAGGAATTGTTTTCTTAATGAGTCATTTCTTTCTCAGAGTCCTCAGAGATATTATCACTTTCAGTAGGATGTATAAAAAAACATCTTAAATAATTTTTTCTAAGAACCTCACTGAAAAATGTTATCTCATTTATAGAGTTTTTTAACAGTTATTGTGAGTAACCGATTTAGTATGAATCTATTTTTATCACTAACATTCCGTTCATCCTACACGGTTTTCCAAGAGGAACCTACAGATTTCAGAACCAAGATGATCAGATAGGTTTTCTTCACAATTTCTTCCAAAGTGTGAACCACTGAGACCTGCTATTATCTTTGCAGTCTCAACACTAATACATTGGGTGCAAAACTGAGTTTTTCCCAAGGGGTAACATAGACAACTTTTTTTATGATTTGCAAAGTGTCATAGTCAATTGTGTGAAATCCATGGTATAACTAAACGTGTACTCTGTTGATAGGTATAAGAAGTCTCTCTGACTATACTTTATTATATCCTATACAATAAAGAGCTAATATGCTAATTAGACCAGAAGGTGGAACAACCTTCCCAAATAGCCTTCCAGAACAACCAGTGGGCAGGGGGCGGGGCTGCGGGGCCGTGAGGCAGCCAAGGCTGCAAAGGCCTACCCTTGCATGAATTTCGTGCATCAGGCCTCTAGTGTACACACACACACACACACACACACACACACACACACACACAAATATGGTGAAAAAAGTCAGAGGTTTTCTTAATTGCCGTATTTTAAACACCACTGGCTATTTGAATTTCAGCTTGAGATTGTTTTCATTCTAAATGCAGCCTGCCAACTGTGTTCATACAGTACATATGAATCAGGCAGATGAGTCTCCATCGCTTTAGTTTGTGACTTTGTACAAATTACTTAATTTCACAGGATCTCCGAATCCTCGTCAGCAAAGTTGGGGTGAGATGGGGCAATAGTACTCTCCTCATAGATGGCAGAGGGGACCATGTGAGATCTGTTCTTCCCTTTATTCAACACTGTGGCTCACTCTGAGCGGGTGGGAGACAAGGCCCTGCCTTCATGGATCTTACATTTCCGGTGGACTCAGTCACTCAGTCAGTAAACATAAATAAGCAGCTTAACGGCAGGTACAACCAGTGCTGAGAAGGAGATAAACAGGGCAGGGCAGGTGGAGCTGGGCTCAGGAGGACTTGAGTGGACTAAGTGGGTTATGTCCACTGCTCTGCCTGGAAAAGCATAGACAATAAACAGTAATGTCCCCCTTCCCCCATCATTCACAGTTCATTTTCTTGCCTTGTATTTTAACTATGTTCATAAATTTGTAGAACAACAGTATGCATAGTTTTTATTTTGTGAGAAATGTTTTTATTATAAATGTAAGGTTTCAAAGCAGATATTTTATTGCTTCAGGCTTAGTAGACCAAGTTCATTTTCATTTCCTTATAGAGTAATACCATTATTTAAAACTCAATTGCAGGATAGTCCTGGTTATCCTTTGATTGTTTTTTCTTCTCTACCATTTTGGGACTTAATAAATTTCACAGAGGCCATTTGTGTGCTAGCTTACCTTGTTAACCCACTTGAATAGTGTGGTGCAACTGTTTTGTCTTAGATTGTTAGGTACCACGTAACCAGATGAACAGTCATCACACTCAAGTTTGTTTCATGAGTGCCGTCTTTCCATAGCCTATGACCAAGTCTTCCTGAACTTCACAGAGGCCTCAACAAAAGCATTCAATGAATGGATGATTTTTGCTTGCAGATTTCTTGACCAGGCTTTTAAGTTACTTCCACTTTGCCTGAAACTCTCTGAATACCATATTTTTCTATGTATAAAACACTATTTTTTTCTAAAATCATTAGATTGAAAATTGAAGGGCATCTTATACAAGGAAGTTAGCCGAGGAGGGAGTTACTTGGGTGTATAGCTGCCCATACCTTGTCAATCAGGCTTCCTCCAATCATGAGCCTTATTGTTACTGACATCAGTTGATGCCATAATTGGAGGTGGAGGTGTGGAGAGTGCGCAGATGCAACAGGGACCGGAGCTTTCTGAGCCCATAAAGATGTCAATAAAAATAAAAAGATAAATATCGGTAAGCGATCGTCTTACTCTGCAAAACTCAAACTGAATGTAATCAGCTATGCAAAAGAGCATGGACATAGAGCTGCAGAGAGACAATTTGGACCTCCTCCCACCGAGTGCATGATCAGACAGTGGAGAAAACAGGAAGAACAACTCCTTAAGATGCTAAAAAAGAAGGCCTTAAGAGGAAAACCAGCAAAATGTTTAAAATATTGATTTCTTAATTTTGGGTTGGAAAAGTGGGGGATGTCTTATATATGGGGGCGTCTTATACACGGAAAAGTACGGTACCTTCCCCAGACAAGTCTTTGTCCCTGTTAGGTTGGTGAAGTCATTGTCTGTTGAATAGCCTGAATATTCCCACCAGCATGGTTTGACTTACTGCCATTGTATCTGTTAAGACCACCTGGCTTTGGGTGTTCTGGAAAGCCAGCCGTGTTACAGAGCACATCATCCTCAGATTTGGCCTCACACCTGACTTTGAGACTTACCCTGTGTTTACTACTCTTGATCCTGGACTAGTCCTTTGACCTCTGTGAGCCCTTCCCACCGGCATCGTGTAGCTGATACCACTTCTCAGATGGTCATTGTGAGATTCATTGAAAAGGACTGTGAAAGTGCTTCATTCCCCGCCTGTTTTTCTCGGCACTTTGTCCACCTTGTTATCAGAGGACACACTGCATAGTGTTGATGATCCGTTTTCTCAAATGTGCCCTATGTTATGCTTTATGGTCTGTCCACCCCACTTTTTTTTTTTTGTAAGTCATTGGATCTACAAAAAGAGAGAGGTCAATTAAAAATTTCAAAAAGGAATTTTGGGGATTACCTGCTTATTTTAATGAACCATCTGTTCACTTGTGTGAGCAGAGTGCTTAATTTATGAAAAGTGAGGTAGGAGAAGTGGGCTGTGGCGAGTCAGCAAATGTTTTTACATAGTAGACTCGTAGAAATATATTGAAGGGGAAAAAAAAAACCATGGAGGTGAAGTATAGTTTTAAACATATCACTAGAAAGACAGAAAAAGGAGAAGTGACAAAGGATAGCCACAATAAGTAGTGAACTGGAAAAACTATACAAGAAGAAAATATAACAAGGCAGCTTTTAAGCTCAGGTAATAGCATGTGATATACTGTTAAAAATGGATGATCTGATCTGAAAGTTTACCCAAATTAGAAAATCTGAGATATAAGAACATTGGTATTCCAAGACCTGCTTATTCTCAAATGATTGGTGATATGTTTTATGCATAAATAATAAGGCTATTGATAATTTGTAATTTTTACTTGAATCTATTTAGGTATTTCTTGGCCCTTTCATGCTACTCTAATCTTTCCCTAAAATAACAGTGTTGACTAACACATTATATAAATCTTTTCCTGCTGTGTGTTCCATGGGCTCCAATAATTTCACCAGCTCACTCTTGCGGGGGGAGGGGGGGCTGCCTCCTTCCCCACATAAGCAAGTCTGCTTTAGCAAACCCTGGTAGTTTATAATGTAGAATACTGGTTTTAAACAAATTATTTTTGTTTACACAATCAGTTCATTTGTTTACAGGCAATTTTCTTCTCTTCTAGATTAATGTTGAAAACAAACTCCCTTAATAATGGTCCTTTTTATACCACAATTTATTTAAAAAGTTAAAACAAACCAAAAAAACAGTTGTCCCAATAATAGTACAAGATAAATTTGTTGTAAATCAGGAGCCACAACATTTAAAATGAAATTTGAAAAAAAAAGGGGGGGGATAGCTGTAATATTTTCAACAACAAAGATAACTTTAAAAATAAAATTTGAAATTATTTTGACTTATGGGTAAGTGCTAACAATTAAATTAAAAAATAAACACAAAAAAAACCCCAAAAGCATAATTTCAAAAATAGCTAAAAATAGTTGCACATGAGACTTAAACCTCTTTTGGATAATTTGGAACTTAATCATGTAATTATGATTCATTGAAATTGTTTTGGAAAAATGTTCTACACCAATTTAGCACAATTCCTTTTAATTTAATAAAAGGCCTTTTATGTTTGATTTTACAATATGGTCGGATTCTCTTAAGGTGGATAATAAAATTGTTATTTTCAAATATTATAGATGAGTATGTCACAATCAGAAAATATACATTAAAACTATCAATATCAAGTTCTAGTAGAATAAAATGAGGCAAACATGAACTTTGTTTTTTATTGTCTTTGGTTTTTGTGAAGCCAGGAAACATGTAAAATGGTTATTCTAACAAAACTACTACAACAGGGGAAAAAACCCCAAACATTTTCAGTTTCATTTTATTGGTATACCCCTTGATCAATGCATCAGAATTTTTGCTAAGCTATCAGTTTGACATTTCTCAGTAACATTTTCCTATCTGAGTAATCGAAGTTACAATTACCTTTTATTCCTTTCTCATGTGAATATAGTATGGAGTCCCGTTTTTATCTGGTATAAAGGAAACAATGACACATAGAATAATGGGCTGATGATTGAACCAGAAATTTCCTATTACGTTGCAAGAAATTGCAAAATAATAAAGCTTAATTTGGCAGTTAATTAATGTGCATTTTCAAAACATTACTAGGTTTTGCAAAAGCACCATTCTAGAGGTGTGTTGGGAAGTTAGACATATAGTTAACGCATGTTATCTATATATATAAAATGTATATTCTGCTTTATAAGTCTCCTTTACATATTCACTCAGTGTGTTCACACCTGTTAGGAGCCTAACACTATTCTAAGTGATCTGTTTTGGGAATGCAACTGGAAAATAAACATGTTCTTACCATCTTTGAGCCTGGTCTAATGATGGAAACAGACAACTGATAAACCAGGTGATAAAGTGTAGTGAATGCTCTGAAATCAGCTAGAAGAATGTGGGTTGCGGGTGAATTTCCCGCCAAAATATAAGATGGCGCGTTAAAATGCCTATATCTTTTGAAGTATGGGTTCGATTGAAATGAAATATTTGGTAATACGCAGTTACAATCGGCCCGAGTTTACACGTTTCCCGCACTCCACCGCAAATCTATATGAACCGAGTTTAAGACGGCTCCCGCGGAGTACGCGCAATTCACGCGAGCCGACTTAACTCGTTTCCCGCAACCCAAGTGTTAAACAAAGACTTGAAGTTTTAAGACAACTTCCTGGTGGAGGTGACATTTAATTGTAACTAGAAGTTAACCAACCCCCCTCCCCCCTAAAAAAGGGGGGCATAGTGTCTTCATAGGTGGATCTAAAGTAATATCTTGTACAAAAGATGGAACCTAGCATGGCAGGGAGAGGAAGGGAAAGAGGGAGAGAGGGAGAGAGAGAGAGGGAGAGAGAGAAAGAGAGAAAATATGCATTTGTGTTTGAATGCATTAGGAGTGGGGTAGGAGATTGTGAGAAAGATGGGTCTGGGCTGATTATCTGGAGAATGGTCAGGTCTGTGTTAGCTATTGCCTGGACTATTGAAATAATTACCTTAATTGGTCACCCTCCGCAGGCTCTCTGCCAGGTCAGCCCACCTGTGCTCCTGCCTGGTGAATTCAGGAAGTACGGCTTTGCTAACATCGTCCCTGGCCCCATTCGGTGACTCTCCCTGGCCTGCAGAAGGAAGTAGACAATCTTTAACTCACTTTTTAAAATTAGGCTAAGTTAGACTCAGTCTACTTTTCAAACTTATTTCCCACAGCTCTTATTACAGATTTATTACCTGTCATCAATGCTTCAAATTATGCTGTTTTTCTCTACCTGGAGATATAACTCCTCATGTATGAATTCCACCTCTTCTTCAAATCTATTATTTGATTCTTCTAAATTGGAAACATTCTCTTTTTCCTTCAAAGTATGAGAACTCATTATCTGAACGCCCCTTATGACACTTTTGCCTCCTAGCCTTATATTTTAGTTATGTGCATGCTTTATTTCCTTTCATAGACTGTGTCTGATTCAATTTGTGTCTCCACTGCCCCATAGCAGTGAGCACATGAGAGGTCTCAGCAAGTAGTTGGTGAATAAATGTATGAATGAGTTATTCTGGAAGATAACAAGATTTAGTCTAAATCATATTCAAGCAAGACCACTTCCACATTTATTTTATTTTACTCTCTGGCCTCATCTATTCACTTTCTACCTGCTAACTTACTTTTTGGGTTATATTAGGAGACAATGAAGTATTTGTTCTGTTCTGCTTTCTCTCTCCCCTATGTGTGCGCATGTGTGCATTACACAACACACTATATTTCTGACCTAAGTGCAAATCTAGCTCTTTTAGAACAAGTCCATAGACTCATTACAAGAAACACACAAAAAACCCTTTATTTTATTTTTGATGATTTCTAATGGGGGCAGCCCATATTATCAATTTCTATCCTTGAAGCTGTTCATGGGATAATAAACAGCTGGACGCCTCCTTACCAGAAGGCTGATAAGAATCACTTCTTGGAATTGCCCTGAGAACAGATGATAGATATTGTTGTGATAATGATAGACATTGTATTGCATCTGAATAGGACACTGAGGAGGTCACCATTAGAGAAAGCATTCTGCCCTGATGGCCTTCGAAAGCAGATGCCAACAAATCTGTGGAGAATTCTTATATTCTTACTTAAAACTTTGTATGAACATTTTAACTTGAGGTTAGGCAACTTATACTTGAATTGTAAAAGCCACATTCTCAAGTGAATCTGGGAACCACCTAAGACCTCTTACCCACACAGATGAAAATGAAGCTCAATTGTATAAGATCTATTATTACTCAACTAAAGTAAATGTCATTGATACACTCCTTCTGTAGTGTACCATCTATGTTGAGTAAATAGAAAAAGAACACTTAAGGTCTCTCATGGGTACATAGTTGACCTAGACCCCTTGATCCTCTTTTTCCCATGAGGTCTTTTGCTTCTTATGAATCAGGTGTTTAGAGGCAACTTTCTTTTTGGCCAGAGGTGTGGCTGGCCTGAAGGCTTTGTTCTGGAGTAATGTACCTAAGAGAACAAAAGGCAGTGGTTCTTTTTGTACAGCCTCCTGCTCAGGAGTGGCCTTTGGCCCATGGTCTGGGAAAAGAGCTGTGAGGAAAACAGACAGCTTAGAAACAGAAGTATCAGGCAATTGACAGATAGCATTAGCAGTTATCTGGAAGTCACTGGCAAACACACTGGGTTTAAATGAACTGTGGGAAAGTGATTGTGATTGTGACGGTGTTTGATGTGTGACTGAGAATGTGTATTGGTCTATATCAGTGATGGCGAACCTTCTGAGCTCGGCGTGTCAGCATTTTGAAAAACCCTAACTTAACTCTGGTGCCGTGTCACATATAGAAATTTTTTGATATTTGCAACCATAGTAAAACAAAGACTTATATTTTTGATATATTTTGATATATATTTATTTTATATATTTAAATGCCATTTAACAAAGAAAAATCAACCAAAAAAATGAGTTCGCGTGTCACCTCTGACACGCGTGTCATAGGTTCGCCATCACTGGTCTATACAGACTAACCGATGGACCTCAGAGTAGTAGACCTTAGAATCATCTGAGAGCCTGCCTGAGACCCAGCCAAGATCAATTAAATCAGAATTTCTGGGGGTTGTGGCTTCTTGTATTTGTAATGCACAGCCATGATGGAGGAACAAGGGCTTGGGCATTAGAGGTTGTCTAGGTGATGTGATAGCTAGAACACTGGAAATGCCTTCCACTATTCAAAAGTGCTTATTCATTCTACAAGCAGTTGCTAAAAATGCTTAGGTTGCTAAATGAAATTTAGTCCAGTCTTTAACAAGTTCTTAATCAGGAGGGGTGGACAGACTTGTAGAAATTATCTGTAATGCAACTTGACAGGTGCTGAATTCACTGGGGAGTTTATTCTTCCTGGCAGGGAAAGAAAGAGGAGGAAGGGAGGGGAAGTGAAAGGCAATGTGTCCTCAGAGAGTGACATCTGAAAAGGGTCACCTCTCGTAAAATCATGTGTCACCTCTGAAAACAGTTTCCTTTTGTTATCAACCCCTTTTAAAACACAGATGCCCGGTTTCTTAGTCCTCACCTTGGGCACTGGCAGAGCTTTCTCCAGCCCCCAGGAGCTGTATGAGTTGCACTCAGTGTCATAAAGGAGGCCTCTGTTTGGGTATGAGGTTGAGACCTGTGGGAGGTCACAAAGCTGGTGAGCGGGACAGGGACAGTGAGTCCAGGCTCCTGGGTAGTGCTTGCCATTCTCGGCCACTAGAGGCTCAGTGGGGGCTCCATCAGTAACAGAGATTCTAACTGGATGGTGAGCTGAGGGACTCTGCTCGAGGGGAGGGTGAATGGAGAGGAGGAAGGATGCTTTCAAGTGAGTGTATCTAGAGAAGTGGGCCTGAGTCACAGCAAGTGTGTGTGTGTGTGTGTGTGTGTGTGTGTGTGTGTGTGTGTGTAAGTTTCCAGGGATGGGAGGAGAGTGAGAGGAGAGTGAGAGGGGCCCAGTGATTTCCATTTACTGAGTACCAGACGGTGACTGAGGCTCTTGTATTCATTCCTTCATTTAATACATCATCCCTAGAATGGTTTGCTTTTCTTCCATTTTATAGGAGAGGAAGTTGCCGTTCAGTGAGGTTGGGCTAATACATGTCAGAGTTGGCATTTGCACCCCTCTCTGATTTTATTCAGCTGGGGCTGTGAGGCTTTCTTATGTCGAGTCCCCAGATAGCTCTTAACCTGTAGCTCTCTGAGGCCTGTGTGTATGAGAAGCCCACATGCTATGGACACAGCTAAGTGTCCCTATTTCTTATGAGCGTGTGAGTAGAGCAGAGAGTTGTGGTTGGATAACAGTGCTAAGAAGGTCCCTGGAAAAGGAGCCTATGGGAGGAGACTAGGAAAAAAGGAAAAGATCATTGAATGAAGAGAAAGTGGGTCCCATGTGTGCAGGTCCTGAGGTCCTGGAGAAGGTGCAGAGGCACGTTGGAGAAGTACTTTATGGGACACAACATCTTATACTCTGAGCTCTAGTCAGCACTCATTCCCGAGGCAAACAGTTCATGGGCATATTGGCCCAGCCCAGGCTGTGGGCACAAGGTTGGGTCTGAGTTCAAGGGCATATTGGCCTGGCCTGGGCTGTGGGCAGAAGGTTGAGACTGAGTTCAAGGGCATATTGGCCTGGCCTGGGCTGTGGGCAGAAGGTTGAGGCTTGAGCCCCTTCTAGAGGCATTCCCTAGGGATGAAGACGTGTACACATTGCACAGTAAAGCCAAGTAACCCTCTTAGTTCAGAGGCAAGGGCAAAGGGCCAAGGAAGGTAAAACCACCATTTTTCCTGAGGGCCACCAGCTTTAGCCAGAGGTAGAGTGTGAAATGCGTGGATACGTTGCTTGACTCAGTGCACCCAAGCCGGGCGCTTAGCAGATCTGGGCTTGCCGCCTAAATGTTGTTGATATGATAGCGAGAGAAAAACATCATGTGACAGCCGTCTGTGCTTGTCCCCATTCCGCTCGCACGCTGGCTCATTAAAAACCAGTGTTGCCATGGCTGTGTTCCTGCGAGGCCCAACATCTCCATACTTTATATCCTAAATAAGCGCGTAAGAATACCCTCTACAGCTTCTTAGCATGGAGCGCCCGTGCTGATTAAGCTTGTTCGATAGGCTTAAGCGCTGACTTCAGTACCTTTCTGCCTTAGAACCTCACCCGATAGGTGTTTTGTAAGAGTTCCCTAGCTTATCAGCACCTATTTTCATTTATTTGTTCATTGTTCATATGGCTCATTCCCCAAAAAGCTACTCAAAGCTATTAGAAGCATATGAATTCTTTCTAAAAAATCCCACAACTTTCCACTTTTAGCCCCCGTGACAATTTTTCAGTAACTTGGGTTGAATGTTACTCTTTGGGTATTTTCGGACCTGCCCTAGAAAGCCATTGATTGGCAGTCTCTGGGGCGGGGGTGGGAGACAGGCTCAGATAACTGGGATTATGATACTGATTTTGACTTGGGAAGAATTTTTTCCCACCCTGCCTGCCTGTGCTGCTGCAGTCAGCATCCCATGGAGACGTCTCCTGGGCTCCTGAACCAATGGCCTCTCTCCTCGCTGCAGCCTGGAGCCAGAGAGCTGATGGCTGTGCACAATTTTAGCAAATTGTCATGGGGCTGGGGGGAGGGGAGTGCTTGCCCCACAGGGACGAGCCAGCGTCATTGAGCACATTGTGTGCAAGTACAAAGTTGATCTGTCTGAAGGAGACAGTGGTCAGCATGGGGAGGGCCTTTGTCACCTCATCGCTCCTTCCTGCTCTGTCATTGTTGTTTGTGTGAAGCGGTAGCACTTCATGGTCAGACAGGGGGCGGGATTTGTGAGGTCAGAAAGCCCAGTTTGTGTGCTGTTAGGGAAGCCAAGAGGTTTTTGGAGGAGTCCGAATGAAAAATTGGGGGAAAGAATTGATATTTGGCCAAAAAGAATGTTTCTAAAAGATTAGGAGAGCAATGTGATGCAGCGAATTCTGTATAAAACTGACAGCCAGCATTTGGGACATCTGTTATAGTTTGGGAAATTATTTAAGCACTCATCATATACATAATATCCATGTTCCCCTCTGGTAGACCTTGACGGAAGATTTACAATGGGAATATTGAAATGGGACTTTGAAAACACTCCATAATATTGTACTTTAAAGTTGATCATAACTAATGTTGTGTTATGTTTCCAGATATGTAAGAACAGGGTTTCCCTCCTATATTTGTAGGCATGTGTAGGATCTGTGGTACAGATATATCAACTGACTTTACCAACCTATTTCACCCCTTTGATTTTCTTCAGTTTCTTTTATATTGCTAAATAAAATACTCGCCCCTTAAAAACCTACCATCCTCTCTCTATTTCTAGTTTTATATTTTTCATTTCATATATTTTTTTTCTATATAAAAGCACCATATCTGTGCTATATTCGAATCACAGAGGCCAGGCCAGTGGAATACACTGCTAATCCAAGAAACCGCTTGTCGAAATGGATAATGTGAAGCAAAACTTAAACTTGTTTGGTATTCAGATTATTTATTTTCGGTAGAAAAAAATCAGTTGATCCTATAATACTGGTGTTGCTGAGGGAGAAAATAAAAGAATGACAGATAAACTGAAATTTATAAGAGAATCTGTTTTTTCTATTACACTTTGCAAATACCACATGGATTAGTCTTTAAAATTAGTTGCTTATATTGTGAAACACCTTTTTATTTTGCTTTGTTCAATGCACTAGGCACTGAAATGGGGTCTAGAAAGAACTGATTAAACAACTCTTCCAAGAGATTTTTTTAAGGAAAATAAAATTATATGCATTTAACTTAAGAAGTTTACCGCTTCTTCATTCTCAGGAAAGCTCTAGGAGTATAATAGAGACAGTCACCCTGTAATCCACTTAATCACGGTATGAAGATGAATGGGGTACGATTTGTAAAACATTTTGTATTTCTCAATTCAAAGGCATGCGCCACAAATAGAGCACTAAACTTTATTATGTAAATGTTAGGGCTTTCAATTATTAGCCAAGATTGCAAAGTGTCTGATTCAGATGCCATCAAACTTCACAAGTGTTTCTGCTACAAACAGTTTAGAAGCCTGACAGTTGCTGTACCGAAAAAAAAAAAATGAAGCAATTGAAAAAAAGAATAGACACGTAGTGCTCTGGCATTTCCAATTTCATGATGCTATAATAAGTCAGCCAACACATGTTGGACTGCTTCATGATGCTGGCACCTATGAAATGTCACTGGGCTTTCACAAGGTCATGGAGACTCGGGGCTGGCTCAGAGGTGCTGGCCAGACTCAGCTTTGGAGTCCAGAAGACTGTGGAACATGGGAGACAGTAGGTGCCAATTAAAAGCTTCAGGCACTTCAGAGATGGCTACACCCTACGGTCCTGTGGGATGGAGGAGGCCATGGGCATAAGGAAAAAGTGAGACCATTTCTTCTCCAGCATCTCGTAACCAGTAACTCTAAATATATGATTCTTGTGGGCCCTCTCTGAGGAGGCTAGGATTTCTTCAGATGACTACCAGCTAAAACTGTATGCTGATAGAACTCTTGCTGTCACAGTTGTGTGTATATCTGATCTGTCACAGACAAAATCGGCTGGAGAAAGGAGTGGTATTTTTGTGACCAGAATATGTGTGTGTGTGTGTGTGTGTGTGTGTGTGTGTGTGTGATTGTTGCCTTTTTCTCTTTTTCCACCTCCTCAGCAGCAGCTAACCCGACTCTCATGCATTACATAATACTTATCTAGATGTGTAGAGTTTCAGTTATGCCATTTTCAGGATGATTAATGGGAGTTGCGCAATACAAGCTCCCAAGTTCTCTGGGGAAAAAGTCATAGTATCCCGATGTTTGAGCTAGAGTGCGTGGATATTGCGTCAGCATTGAGTTTATTTTGGGTTGTTGTAAATGTCACTATTGGTTTTAATGTCCAAGAATCTTCATCATCAAACTTAGCAATGTTCTTTAAAGTGGTGCTAGAACATCCATTGAGTAAGAGAGATGATTCTTTAAATAGGTAGAAAAGTCTAACCTAAAACCAGATCAGAGCATATGTTGATGAGAAAATGTTTAATGCCCATGAAACTAATTTTCCATTTTTAATTATACTTCCTCCACCTAAAGTAAAAGGAATATTTTAATGTATGGAGTCAGAATGTCAGAAGACATCTTATTAAGCTGCCCATGAAGTCGTGTCTGGTTTGAAGATGTAAAGATGATCTTAAAGATTTTCTTGCCTTTCCAAATGATAAAACTCTAAAATAAGTACAAGGGTGCCATGATACTAAAAATAGGAAATTTTCAAGAGGAAAAAAAAATCCCATTTACTTATCTGAATTAAAGGGCCAATATTTGAGAATAAAAAAATGAATAGAAAAATTACTCTTAATATGTCAATACAATATAGTATACCATACTATTTAAATACAGTAAATATCTAGTATTGATTTATTAACAGTATCTATACTATACATATCTATGATATTGTACAGTATACTATTTGTAAACCAAAGCAAACAATGACATCAAATCAGTGAAATCTCCATGAAAACTTCCTAAGGAAAACCAGCATTTCCAGTGAAAGTTGCAAAAAATTTATGAGTGTAAGCTTGGACCCCTGTGATATTTTATATGTAAGTTGATTTAGCTTTTTATTAGAATTGATTTAAAAGCATAGTTGAACCATAAAAAAAATTTTTGGAAATGCATGAAACTATACTTCTGGACTGCCAATGCTTTTTTGTATTTTTTTTTTTTATCCGCTTTTGGCAGATTTTTTCTGAGATATTTGTATCATCATAGCTGGAAAAAAAAAAAAAAGAAACCAGTAAGAATTTTCCATAGGAAGCTACCAAATACCTTTGCCAGAATTTCTGGCCCATATCTGAGCAATGACTATCTCTAGAATGTGCTACCAAAACTCTTGCACATCTCAGCTGTCCCCAAGAAAATATTTGTTTTGTTTTAACAATTGAAATAAATGGTTGCAGTTTGAACAGTCTTACCAGAACACCAGCATTTCCAGTGAAAGTTGAAAAAGACTTATGAGTATCAGCTCATACCCCTGCGATCTATTCATTACTCTTTTATTTCCAGAATCTACACAAATATGACTCAGTAATTATAATCCTACCACATAGTTACTCTTTGGCAGCTTAATAAGATATCGTCTCACATTCTGACCTCATACATGACAATGTTTCTTTTATTTTAGATGGAGAAAGTATAATTAAAAATGGAAAATTGTTTTTTTTCATTTTTAAAATAGAATTTTAAGGTTTTTTTTTTAATTTAAGTTCCACCAACTTCTAAGTAAGATGTTTTCTTTTTATTGCTAACGAGTTCTTAAGTAAATATTAAAAATATTTTATGCCTTGTAAAAATCGTGGTTTTTTTCATATCTCTAAGTGACCATCTTTCATTCCATTTTATGTTTATTCTATAATTTATGTAAATATATATATCACATACACATAATTTTTAGACATATACTCTACATATAAGCTTGGATATAATTATATAAAATATGCTTTATTAAACTATAATGTTTAAGAATTAACAAAGCACTTATTTTTAAGCTCAAACAATTAATCTAAACATACATCTTACCTTGTTATAATCACAAGATTTGTGCCAATTTCAAAGACTAATGAAAAAAAAAATCCTTAAATTCATAGTGGAGCAGTTTGTAACTTCAAAAATTGGGGACTTGATCAATTGATCTCTCAAATGACCATTATTCATCATATACAGGCTTTTAGGACTACGGGGTGGGGGGAATGTTGACTTTTTTGGACAGGTTATTTCTAATTTATAGATGTAGAAAAATTATTAGAGAAAAATGGACTCAGCCGGGATCAATATTATTGAACTTCCTCCATTCCCTTAAAATATATAGTTCATGTATTACAGCGATGCCTTTGGAATCTGGGTTGAGTTAAGCTATAAAAAGCCTCCTTGAATGGAGTCTAAGGTATTGATGGCACAGGCTCTTTAATGCGGCCTGCTAGTCAGCCTAATAGCTCACTGAAAATCAGATTTCAGTGCAATCAACAAAAACAAACCACAGAAACCTAACACTGTAAGAAACGTATTAAAATAGCATTTTTTCCTTAGTGTGGCAAGTACAGAATGACGATTAAGGGCCAAGCTTATATTATATTACTGATGGTTGTCATGCACTGTCCTTGTGTTGTGCTACTTGTATTATAATTTTTTTTAGCACTTTTAACAGAGAATGGTGCTAAATGAAGCAACTGCTGCTTGTGATTAGCTGGAGACTTAGGAAAAGAGAGACAAATAATAGTTATTGATATCCTGTTATACCTGGAGCCATGTATGAGCTCGGCCCACTATCTTGCTCAATCCTCAGACATCACCAATGAGGTGAATGGTATTGTTACTATTCTATTGAAAAGGTCTGGCCACTCAGAGAACTTAAGTAATTTCCACAGGTCACACAGCAAGTAAGTTACAAAGCTGCTATTTGAACCAACCTATGTCTGATAAAATGTACAATTAAATGGCACTTGTTGGAACTGCATTGTAGCATTCAAACTGAAAACAAACACACAAACAACTTCTTGATATTTATATTTTGCATTAATCCTAACAGGCCAATTTAATGTCTAGAGGCCAAGTCTCTGGATGATGTAGAGTAGTATCTCCCACACAGATCTGCATAAGTAAGCGCTAGATACTGATGGAATTTCTGCTCTGAGATTTTTAGAACGTTATCACTGTATAGATTTTTAGGGTGTCAATCTCAACACAAATCTTCTTTCTTCCCTGGTGAAACTCCCAAACATGTCACCCTAGGTCCTTTTGTCATGGCAAGCTTTCTTGTGCAGTCAAATGATAGGTGTCTGAATAAGTGCACCATTCGGTTAGTGCAACTCAAAATCGAAGTTTGGTATTAGATTTAGTCCCCCCCCCTTCTGTTATCTTTATTGTCTCCAGAATAGAGTTAGAATAATTCATCTTCAATTATTTTGTAAGACATGTCCCTTCATTCATTCTGCAAATGACTCTTGAGGTGTGGGTGCTGGGAACACAGACAGCTGCACCTGGAGAGAGAGGTACCAGTGTCGTATTTACTTTAATTCTCCACGGAAGGTATGCTGCTTGTGGTTTTCCCTGGGGCGTTAGGCAATCCCATAGAAAAGGATGTTTATTCTAAGTTATTCTTTACTTTTTTTTTATTTGTCAAACCACAATTATTCAGCAGCACGGTCAGCATTAAACAAGTCCTGAACTTCCTAAGGAGCTAAGTTTATCTAATATTAATTGCAGAGGCTACTGTGTTATTTTTTCCACACACGTCAATGAAAAATTCATGTAGCTTTATAGAGTTGTGTTTTGCCGTGTTTTATGCTCTCTCGGAATAACCTGGGCCCCCAGACCTAGTGCCACAAGCTCTCTGTGGTTGAAGCTTTGTAGTCTGTATACTTTTCCCAAGCATCGCTTTTTGAAAGCGCGGCTCAGATGCCGTCAGATCAAGCTGGGCACAGAAGGGTAGCCTTCCTGAGTAGAGGTAGCAAATACAGAAAGAAAACCAAAGGGCTCAGCTTCTATTCAGAGATTTGCGATGCCCGACACAGGATGTATGGGGGACAAATTGGGTTTCTCTCCTTCATTATTTCAGCCTGGGCTGTGCTCACAGGTAGGAGGCCGGGTGGTTTGTGTTAAGGGGAGGCACTCGAATGAAGTCCTTAGCAAGACCGCTGTTAGCCTTGGCAAGGCCTGGTTCCGTGCTCAGGGCTACCTGTGTACTGTTTATGAAACTATGGAAACCGAGCTGAGTGCATTGACGGTAACTGAATCCACAGGGTGGATATACCCCTGCTTGTCTGCGATTAACAAAGTCCAATCTTAGTGAGAATGATGACGTGGAGATACTGAGAACCCGGATTCCTCTTCGGGCCAGGTGGTTCTTTGTATGGAAAAGGCAGGTTTTCTCTAGGAGACTCCAGCTGAATGACCCTGAAGTCAGACTATCCATCATCCTTGAGCTTATTTCTGTTGGCCAGTCCTTCCCTGGGACTCTAAGTGCTGTTTTTGTAAAAGGTGTTTTGTATCCAGATGCTTTTAAGCTAATAACATGCTCATAACCTCAACAGATATCGAGCATGACAATTTCATATGGAACAAGTTATAGATATCTAAATCTTACTTTATTTGTGAACATATCAATAACCATAATAATTATCTTCATGTCAAAAGGTTGTTTTTTGTTTGTTTGATATGCAATTTAAAAATGTGGTGGAAGGGATGGTAATAGCAGCTTCAGACCTTTACCTCGCTCAGAGAGGGGCATGCAGTGAGTGTCAAGAGCATGACTATACATTAGCTGCTTTAATCTTCATAATAAAACTCTGGTGAAGGTTAGGTAGCAATTTTGAAATGGATAAAAAGCCTGAGGCTTATGGAAGTTTTTTTTATGCAGTTCAGACAGCTGATGAGTGAGAGCTAGGCCTCTACCCCAGGTCTTCAGACCTGTATGGTTCTTGCTATCAACTACTGTCCTCTACTGCTGTCTGATCTCAAGTTCAGTTAGTAATGCTTTGTTACATAGAGCTTGTTAAAGTAACAGGCAGTGTCCTAAGATAGTCACTCTGCATAGAAACTTACTCCTAAACACCTTCATCTAAACAAGCTAGAAAAAGATCATTCAAATTAGAATTGACAGCTTTTATCACAAACATAAGCATCAGTTTTGTGTCAATTTACAGTAAAAGGTCAAATTATGGGAGATAACTTTTCCTTAGGAAGTTCAAATAAAGCTCAAGAAGGTGGTTGGTGCTTTCAATTAAATCTTTCTTTTACCCTCAAAACAGTTCTAATTAGAATGATTGATAAAAGTTATCAAGGTAGCAATTGATGAGATCTGTTACTAACAGTACGACTTGACAATACATTGAAATAATATGGGTACACTCCCGCATACAGCATTACATATGATAGACTTTAATAGATATATTTTGATAAAAATAATCATCAAAAGGATGGTATATACACATTTCTTATTTTAATAGTACCTTATTGTGTTTCTCCATTTTATATTGTAGATTTTTTTGGTGGGTAAATGTGTTTATTTCTGATTGATTTATGGTGCTTGGGCATTGGAGACTGCACTTATCTTTGAAAGGGTAAAGGCTATATTTTTTCCCCAATGTTTCATTGTACTTACTAATCTCTGTATACAGTGGTCACATATGAGAATTTTCTTCTATCTCTAAATATCTTAGTACATGGCCTTTTAAAGCTTAGCAGTAATTAAAATTTTATTTGTTATGAAATACTTGTAAAGGTGTTTTACTGAAAATACAGTGTACCTTGAGTCCTCTAAGTTCATTTCCTTAGAACTCAGTACAAGTAAAAATAGATAGTAAAACTTCATGATTCTTTGGGGTTCATTAAAGTTAACCAGAAGATATTATGGAAGGAGCCTAATATTCTTTATTTGATATTCTATATTTTAATATTATCTTGGTAATTTGTAGGTTTTTAAACTGGGATCTTGATACAATAGAGCTAATATTAAAATTAAAAAAAACTTCTTTAAGCTTTAAAATCTTTTCAAATGTCTGAATACCTCATTTTCTTAATGCATTTGGGTGAATTCATTACTTATTCTAAACATATTATAAAATGATGTGGGCAATACATTGTGTGCATGGTAGATTCAAGTGATAGGTTTGCATTATTACTATTTTTCAAGATTTGATAATTTTACTCTTTTTAAAGATAGTTTCTGCTTTTGTTTTTTAGGGTCGTTGCTCCAGGGAGAACTGCAAATATCTGCACCCACCCCCACACTTAAAAACACAGTTGGAGATAAATGGGCGCAATAACTTGATTCAGCAGAAGAACATGGCCATGTTGGCCCAGCAAATGCAACTAGCCAATGCCATGATGCCCGGTGCCCCGTTACAACCCGTGGTGAGCATGTTTTCAGTCCTCATTTATTCCGTTTGTAACGCCAAGTGCTCAGTTTTAGTGTTAAAGTGACGATTGCACTAGTTCAAGGAACACAGGTGACAGGATCAGTTGCCTAGTACTTTCTAACACAGTTATCAGTCAAACCCTGAAATTGTTTTCACACTGTGAAGTTACTTATCTTCTGGGTAAATCATGTGGAAATTTGCATTATAGCATGTTTTTCCCCTAACATTTTCTCCAAACTAAGTTCTGTGACTTTCAAATATAAAGTGTTTTGTTTGTTTTTTAAAAAGCGTCATCAATCTCATCAATCTAGTCAATGTGCATTTTCAGGCGACTTTAATGGCAATAGTAATCGTAAAACTTGGCATATGTCATCTCTAATTTTGAGAAAAAATTTTCCTTTCTTTTCTCCTTGAAGAGACTCTATATAGTTTGTCCTCTCTCTCTCTCTCTCTCTCTCTCTCTCTCTCTCTCTCTCTCTCTCTCTCTCTTTAAATCCTCACCTGAGGATATTTTTCCCATTACTTTTCAGAGAGAATGTGAGGGAAGGAGGAAGAGAGAGAAGCATCTATGTGAGAGAGACACATGCATGTGCCCCAACGGGGGTTGGGGGACTGGGCAGTGAGTGAACCTGCAACCCAGGTATCTGCCCTTAGACCTAGAATCGAACCTGTAGCCCTTTGGTGCTCAGGGTGATGCTCCAACCACTGAGAGACACTGGTCATGGCTAGTTCTCTTTCTTAAAAAAGGAGCCTTTGTTATTTTTCTAAACATAAGTTGAAATTATTTTGTGGTTACAGTGCTGAAAGAATTCTGACAGTGGTGAATCAATATGGACGCGGAAGTCTCATAAAAGTAGAAATTACCAGGAGAGGCAGAAACTCCAAGGACTTTTAAGAAAAGACTTAAATATTAGAAGCTGTAGGGGGTCATGGGGATTTAATGTTTACTGAGCATCGTAGGGGGATAACATTTGAATCTGAGCACATCTATTTATTTATTTATTTGGATTTTTGGAGGGTGTAGAAGGTAAATGATTTCAATAACCTTTACTCACATTTGTTCATAGAAATGTAAGAGATTAATGTCATAATTATAGGTTGCAAAAGGTGTTCTGATATTCATTGTGATATGGTAATTCTGTGTTTAAACGTATGTTGAAATTTGCAGTGATAAGATTATATCTGTCAGTAATTTATGTCACTAACTTATGTAGTATTTTGGGGTCATGGGAATGTGAAGACCCACATTTTTCTGATATGCTAGCTGTAGCAGTGTGCTAATTTTTTTCCTAATACATTTTAACACCTGAACTCAATGTAATTGTTATTCTCTCTTAGAACTTAATGCACCAATCATTCCAAAAAAGAGGGGGGGATTGCATTTCGAGGTGGGAGGGATCTCCATATCACATCGGCAGTGATACCAATTATCAATTCTATACAGTTGAGGTGAGATAATATTGTAATTCTGTGTCTGTTTTAATCTGATATATATATTTTTCATTATTTGGGGGCTCAGTTTAAAATATGATATCTTAAATTTATTTTTTATGGTACCTGCTAATTTTACGTGTTTGCTTTGGGATAGCATAAACTCGTTCATTTGGTTTAAAAAAAAAAGTGTTTTTCTCTCCAGCATAAAATATTGGATAAGACTTCTGTGTTACACTTAGCCCTCACATAGGTAGCTTCAAAGATCCGATAAATCCTTGTGGTAGCTACTACTTTCCTTGATATAAGATCTCTCCTTGAGGTACTTTGTTCCACTTAAACATTTAAAGCGTATCTACCCGCTCGGTGACCGAGCACGCCTCTGAGAGCCGCAGTGTGGTTCCCAGACTGCAAAGAGCAGCATTGGTCCTGGCGGTTCCTCTACTGAGTTTGTCCTTGAGTTATACTCTCAAGGTCATTTCCAGGGTCATCACATCGTAATCCTGGCACAAACTATAAGCAACATTTATGCCCATGGCTTTGAAATACTATAACAAATATGCATTGTTTAGGGAATCACTAAAGCACAGGTTTCTGGAACCATTAGACAAATCACCACATTTTCTGGTGATTTTGTTGGAAAATTCTCAGCTTAGACAAAGCATTACTTTTCTTTTTTTAAACACTTTTATTTTCATTTGTTATTTTCCATCACCATTCATCCCCTCTATGCCCTCTTCCACTCCCTTCTCTGCCCCGCCCCAGATGTTATGTTATGTTATGTTATGTTATGTTATGTTATGTTATGTTATGTTGATTTCCCTGGTTCCTGGATTTGAAAGGGGAATAACCCTTTTGCTAGAGGCATTGTTAGATCAGTCTAGAAATAATATACTCTATGCAGAGTGACATTTTTCTAATAAGTACAGCAGTCATTTTAAATATTCAGTTTTAAAGCATTTGCTAATAGGAATGGCTTTTAATGGCTACAGAGAAGGCTTTAATCTGGGAAATTTGCTTCGAAATCTCACCGGAGACGTTTGGATCCCTGTAGTCAGCCCTGTTTTAATGAAGATAATAACATGGAGGTTCAGAAATAAGTGAGATGGTCCTAACCAGCTGCCTACTGGAACTTTAATGCTGGGCCCACAAATAGGGAAGCTAACCGGCTGGAAGCAGCAGGTGGCAAATATGGAGAAACCACTCCCAGAGGCTGGCCAGCCGATAGTTTGCGGGGATGGCATAAACATGGATCCTACCCAGGTGGTCGGGATCTCCAAGGAGATAATGCTGCGAGTAGGTCCCCACCATCAGGAGCATCAGCAGTGTCTGAGCTGCTTGCAGTCACACAGGCGAAGCCTCTTAGTTTTCTAATCTAAGGGCAACCAGTTTGGCCCGCAAACTGTGCCTGGAGGAACACGGATTAGGCAAAGGCTTAGCAAGGTCCAATCAGATTCAGAAGTATCTAGTGTTGCCCTAACCAGTTTGGCTCAGTGGATAGAGCATTGGCCTGTGGACTGAAGGGTCCCAGGTTTGATTCCGATCAAGGGCATGTACCTTGGTTGCAGGCACATCCCCAGTAGGGAGTGTGCAGGAGGCAGCTGATCGATGTTTCTCTCTCATCGATGTTTCTAACTCTATGCCTCTCCCTTCCTCTCTGTAAAAATATATTTAAAAAAAAAGAAGTATCTAGTGTTGTGCCTGGCACGTCACCGAGAACAAACCATTGCTTGGGCGAGTGAAAGAGTGAATGAGGGAAGGAGCTTTCCAAACACCAGAAAAAGAGGCAGAGGTTCATGGTGGTTGACCTTCCCCAGCGTCCAGAGGAATTGCAACCAGGCCCCAGAGCCCCAGCCCAGACTCTGCCACACCGAATGGGGGCCGGAGGGGGCTACTTCGTAGCAGACCGTTTCAGAGGCAGCCAGGGGCTGCATGAGGGCCCTTTGGGGACCGGGAAATGGCTGTATGTCACTCCGTTTGGGTTCTCGTTTTCTCATAAATCTTAAGAGACCTGGTGTATACATGGAGGGTCTTTGGAACCTGACACTGGGCTGACTTGGGGAGTGCAGGGATTTATAGGGGAGTTTCTTGTTTGTATGGACTTTATTAAATTGTAGTGAAAGGCACCCAGCCAAGAATCAGAAAGAGGACTTGACGTTTTGGGGGCAAATGCAATACCATGCGTGCGATTACTGAACTCAGTACTTTTGGTATCATAAATCCTCACCACCATCCTATTAAGTAGGTAGTATTATCCCAGATTTGCAGATGAAGCCTCAGAGGTTCGGAGAGATTAATTAATATGACTGGCCCTGCTGCTGACGAGCTCTGTAACTGGAAGATAAATGGAAGACCTATAGTATCTAATTATCCAAATTTAGATTTATTTCCTAAGTGCCACTTTAATTTTTAAATTTAATTATTTTTTTATTATTTTTTTTTTACTTTGCCATGCACTATCTGATATAAAGGCAGTCTAATGAGAAGTGACTAAACAACCTAAAGGGAGGTAGATGGCACCTTGTGGTTTACAACTTGGAGGCATCTGATAGAGTTCTTTGGTCCGTTCCTGAAAGATATCTTTCAGGCTCTCGTCACTGCCCTCGGAGAGCTAGCAGTGGTCTCTGGTGCCTTTCCCTGTGCTCCCAAAGGTTAGGCTTGGCCACCCATAATGTCCCAGAACAGCTGCCTTGAAGGCACACACTTGAAGGCCCTGTTGAGCGTCGAATTCCCGTGAATTTCATGCATTGGAAGCAGGGTAGCCACAGAGGACTTCAGAGTTCCTGCACTTAGCTCAGGTCTCCGGAGCTTCTCTGCTGCTTCTGTCACCTGTCTCTGCTCTCGACTCGGGTTCCCAGCGGTTGTTGGCAGTTTGATGCTGAAAGCTTTGATGTCATCATTTGTCACATTTCCAGCAACACCTGAAATTCTTCAATTGTATTTTAGGACTTTCCTTTGCAGTTTATCCAACTGGTGGTTGAGATAAGGCCACTTTATCCCAAAGTGTTTCTGGTAAAATGTTTCCAAATTAGTCACCCTGAATCATATTTCATACATCTAACCTTTTTATTTAAATCCTCACCCGAGGATATGTTTTTATTGTTTGTTTGTAGGAAGAGAGAAGAAGGGGGGGGGGAAGGAAGGAGGGAGGGGGAGGAAGGGGGAGAGAGAGAGAGTGAAACATCGACGTGAGAGATAAACATCCCTTGGTTGCCTCCTGAACCTGCCCCGACCAGGGATACAACCCAAAACCTTGATATGTGCCCTGACCAGGAATCAAACCCGCAACCTTTTTGGTGTATGGGATGATGCTCCAACCAACCGCGCCACCTGGCCAGGGCATCTGCCCTTCTCAGTCAAGGAGCCTGCACTTCCTTAAGCGGCTTGAAAATGGGCCCCAAATCCTAGGAACCGGCATATTTGTTGCTACCTTTCTCCTCGGAGAGCTAGAAGCGAGTCTTCTCTATTTAAATGTTGAGAAAAAATTGGATTGAAAGAGAAAGTGAAATTCAGGATAAAGCAAATGGTCATTTGATTTGCCCAGTCAGCAAGTCAGTCTAGAAACAGAGTTTAAAATAGGATTGCTTTGATTGTAGTTGTCTGCTACCTTCTTAGAAAAAAGGCATTGTAATGTGATACTTGTTGATCACTCCCATCAGCTTTGGCTCTATGTTCATATTCAAAATAATTGTTTAGAAAGGCTGTTTACAGATTTTTATACAGGGTTGTACAAGAATCTGGTTTCATACACCTCGATTATGCTGTTAATTTTTTAAAAACACTTTATGGTTTACTGCTTGCAAGTTTGACCTTCACAGATACACACACACGTAACATCTAGACAGATCTGACTTAAAATTTGTGTTCTGTAAATGCCAGCATATACCAATTATGTATAATGTATGTACTCCCTCCATTTTATTAAAACTTGCCAACATTGTCTGCAAAACAAACACTGTCTCACATAGCATTTTAAAATAAATTAGGGCTCCTATGATATTTGCAACATTACAGCATGGGAAAATGATAACTTAGAAAAATTCAGTATTGGAAGTTGCAAAACCAAAAAAAAAAAAGAAATTAAACTTTTCTAACAAGCGTATTAGAGAAATGGATGACATTAAATCTCTTTTTTAATGTTTAAATTTCTATTTCTAGAAAACCTTTAATGCATTTACTAATTTCTTTGACAGAGGAAAACAGCACATCCATTGATATACTTGTTAAATGAATGTCTATGGAGGACCTGTGTAGATGCCAACTGCAGGATCTATACAAAATGAACAAAACACAGGGCCCAAGGCTGCCCTCTGGCCCTGAGTGATGAGGATCTAGGAGAGCAGAGGGCAGGAAACGCCTGTTTAGAGTTGGAGGTGTGGGTGGATCTGGGACAGCTTCAACAAGGAAGAGCCCTAATTCTTGAAGCACAATTAGGAATTAAATAGGTGGGCTGGGCAGGAGCATCCTTCAATGTGCAGGGAAAACCATGTTCAGAAGAAGAGAGTCAGAAGGGAACATGAGTCCTTAGCGACCGCACATAGACTCAGACAATGGAACCTATCTCTGTTTTTAAATAGTAGTAGAAGGCCCTTTCGTGTCTGGAATTGGAATCATCCAGGAGCATTTAAAAAACACTGCTGCCTTCCTACATCTCCCAGAGAGTCCGATGAGGGGGAGGGGCAGGGCATGCTGGATAGAAAACTCTAGGGAATTCTGATGGGCGGCCTGCACAGAGAACCCCTATTTTCAGAACCACCTGGAATCAAGACACACTTGTGTCCATATCCTAGGTCTTTTGGGGCCCATAATCTCCAAGAGACGACTTCTTTATCTGCAAAATGGGACTAATAATACCCACCTGCCAAGGCTGTAATTCATCCACGCACTCATGCATTCACCCACTCAAGCACTTATTCAGTGTATATTGAGTGCCTACTGTGTGCCAGGCAATGCTCTATGTTTTGAGAATTTAGTAGTGTATTAAACAGGTATCCTCCATCCCCATCTTAAAAGCAAAGCAGTGGAGTTTTGTTTTTGTTCGTCCCCTGAAGTTTACACTCTACTGTTATGAGGATTAAATGCAGGAACATAGGTAAAGCGCCAAGCACATGCCTGGCACACAATAAGGAGAGGGAATTATGCTAATAACCATGTTTGCACACATTTAACAATGGTCATAATGTGACATTAAATAACATTTTCATTTATAATAAAGCTCAAGTACTTTAATGGAATCAGAATGGCTCTTTGAAAACAAACAAATGATTAGCCCATCCAAGCATTCCTAAGCTTGCAATTAGTTTCAGGGTGTTCACAGACAAAAGACAATAATAAGCCAACCTTCCTGATGCCTTCCCGGAAGCACAGTATCTGCAAATCATCGTTACAAGGCTGCAGTTAGTATCGAAGGCACCGATTATGTAGTTATGCATTATCCTGTGGATACTTCAGAGAAAATAGGATGCTGCTCAATACCACCATTGCGTTAATATTCGTCTTTGCGATTCTGCTGAACCCTGTCAGGGCAGCTTTTGGATGGAGAATCAGCCGTGTAGCAGTTCAAGTTCTTTACTAATCAGATTAGGGCACTGGTGGGTCCAGCGGTGACCTTCTTCCAGCAAGGTGCTCTTTGAAAAAGGATGTAACAGATTTACCAGAAAAAAAACTCAAAAGAAATGAAGGAATGTTGTACTTTTTTTGTTGTTTTTAAAGCAGCTTTTGGAATCAGATTTCAAAGCATAGAGCTATTATTATTGATTGCCTGACTGTTTAGCAAATAGCACCACTTATCTGGAGAGGGAGCAATTTGAGTTAATGCTTGTTGAAGAGTTGATGTTTCAGGTTTTTAAAAGCTGCTGCAGATTTTACTTGGGGAGAGTACCCTAAAATTCACCAGATTTGAATTTGTTCTGCTGGATCAAATCCAGAAATCAATTCACATGACAACTCTATAGGAACAGTCCGGCAGGAAAATTGTTGCCATACTTTTATGTAATAAAAGCGTTCCTTTCCCTTTAATAGGCAACTTCTGTATTCTAGGCATTGTAGTTTTTATGTTTATTTTATTCAATGTGCTTTAACAAAGCTGAATTTTATTGGCCACTGGTCTTATTTTCTTAAAATATGAATGCTTTTCTTCCCTCTAAATGAGTTTGTAAATTGGACCTCTGCTTCTAAATAATTATAGTGGCTTGTGTACCGTGACATGAGCATCTCAGTAACTTTCTGAAGCATGCATTCAAACACGCTCTGTCTGGAAATACATGTTCCTTCGTAGCAATAGAATACGAAGAGGAATGCTATTACCTGGCGTCTGTTCTCCACATTCCGAGCTAGTCTTTTAGTCTTCAGTGCTAATTTAAAAAAAATAATTATTAAGTACCTAATAGGAAAAATAGAAGACTGGCGTGGCTGAAATTTTACATATTGTATCTGCGAGTATGTAGCAGTGTATGTTTACCTGAATATTTCAGAGTAGAAATCCAAGTTCAGCATGTATTCGTCTTGCCCGTCAACCCTTGTCCTGCTGCTGCCTTGGCAGCCGGTGGACAGTGGAGCAGCGTAAAATCAGCTGCTGTTCAATATCCGCTGGTGGGCAGAGATTGCCCAGGGCCCCAGCTTCTGGCAGGGTACGGATTGTTAATATCTGGAATGCTGGATAGTTTCTTGTTGTCAGCATGTAGCGTAGCTGCTTTGGGCAGGAATGGGCCTGCGGGTGGGAGGTATTGCTTTAGGCCACTTCCTCAGGCAAGAGCCATCGATCTGGCAGGGCAGCTAACCATGGCATTGAAGCCAGCACATTCGGAGGCATCATTGTTTTCACTTGAACATACCAGAGGAATCCATGGTGTATCGTTTCTTCTGCCAAGTGAATCACATTATGTATTAAACATTCTACTTTTTACAGCTTTCTTAATAAGTTTGCGTGCGCTAGCTGCATGCACAAAAGATTTTGTCCTAAAACAATGTGTGAGGTCGAGAGCAGAGTGTGTCCCTGGGACAGAGATTTTCAACCGCAGCTCTGCTGACATTTGGGGCGGGATAACCTTTGTTGGAAGGGGCTGCCCCATGTGTTATGGGACACTTAGCAGAACCGCTGGACTCTACCCATTAGATGCACTAGCACCCTCCAGCTGTGGCGACCAGAAACGTCTTTAGACATTGCCAGATGTCCCTGTGAGGCCAAATCACCCATCGCTGAGAACTGTCCTAGGAGCAAGGGAATACTTGGGCTGCCTCACCAATACAGGATGGGGCAGGAACAGACTAGATAAAGGAAATGTTGTATTTTTTTAACATGTTTCTTTTGAACCATAAGAATTACTTTTGTAACATACATCTTAATTGCATTAAAAATCTGTTCCAAATTTCTCTTGAACACTGTATAAACTCAGGATCATCTTTCAGAGGGAAGAATCGCTACATTGCAATGTCCTTTTATTCTACAGAAAAATTTCTCTGCACCTATTCCATACCACAGGGTAAAAGGAAGTGAATCGTTAAAAATTACTTTCAAGAATAGGCTCCATTTTGTCCATCAGTTTTTGTGTTTTAGAGACAAACATTACTATTACACAAAGCCTTAAACTTCAAGAATTGAAACTCCATTGAATCAGGAAGTTGAAAATGTATCCTCAATCACATGGGAAATTGTTGTGCTCGGTTATGCTTTTAAAATTGGAAAAGAAAATTGCTTGAGTAGATTTCAGGTAAATTGCTTAATTCCATCAAGAACAGATATATTTCCTGATATGCACATTTTTATACCAACAAATAGAAACCATTCTCATGTATCCATGAAAGCATTTCTGGCAGAAATTCAATCTTATTGCATTTTCCTTAGTGTGGCCGTAGGTGTTCCCCTGAAGAATCACTTAGCATTTAGTTAGAGGTGTTCTGTTGCAGATTTCCCATTTTCCAATGGTTCTCCCCTCGTAAGGTGAATTCCCTGTTAAATGTCTCACAAGAGCGTGATAGGCTGATGCAGTTTGTAATTTCCCCAGAAAAACCTGCAACTGGTGAATATGCCAAATGCTTTATCTTGTGTGCCCACAAGGAATGGTGCCATCCTCACCTTTCCATGACCACATGAGGTTTATTCACAGTTTACATTGACTGTGAAACTTAGCTGTCCACTGAGAGTTCTGCTTTATTTATGCAAGATAATAGGGCACTTGCAACCTATTAACAGTTGTAAACAGATCCTTCAAGAACGTCTGACATAGTAACTAAGAAATGTATTTCTTAGATACGTGTCTAGGGTTCAATCAGGACAAAGATGGAATGTAGAAAACCACAGGAAATTTCCCTATTGAGTTCTTGATCTATTGTTCATAAAGAAATTGCAAGTATTAGAGACCCCAGGCTTTAAGATTCCAGTGGAAAATGTATCGGCAGGTTATGTCTTGTATTTTAGAAAAACATTGGTTTGATCAATGCTTATTTAAGAATCATCCTTATCCTGAATAAGAGTTAATAAACACAGACTTAAATGGAGGGGAGGTGGGGAGGGAGAAAAGGAAGAATAGATTGGGGATGGATGGATGGATGGATGGAGGTTGGGGGGTGGATGGATGGATGGAAACATATATATATAATGTAGGATATCAACTTTCAACCAGGACCTTCATATTAAATTTTTCTTCTTACTTTATTTTTCAGCCAATGTTTTCAGTTGCACCCAGCTTAGCCACCAATGCATCAGCAGCCTTTAATCCCTACCTGGGACCTGTCTCCCCAAGCCTGGTTCCAGCAGAGATCTTGCCGACTGCACCCATGTTGGTCACAGGGAACCCTGGGGTCCCTGTCCCTGCAGCTGCTGCAGCTGCAGCACAGAAATTAATGCGGACAGACAGACTTGAGGTAGGAATGATGGGCTGGTTTCTTTACGTTCTCTATTCTAATTTGCAAAGTGTGCTATTTATTTATTTCTTTTATTGTCATAAAAGTTAAAAAAAATTTCGAAGCAGAGGTTTTGGTTTAATGCTTGGAGCATTTTACTAAATATGGGCATGCTATATTTGATGAACGTAACATTCAGGAAAGCCACAATGTCCATGTGTAAATTAATGGGTAAGAGCTTGGACTCTAGGGTCAGACTGTCTGTTACTTTGTTGTGCCTCAGTTTCCTCGTCTTTGAAGTGGAGGTAATAATGGCAACTTCCCTCAAAGAGAAGAAAGAATGCCTGGCACCCAGCAAATGTTTCTTAAATATTTATCGCTGTTGTTATTAAGAACAAATTTGATCAATCCCCTGATACTTGTTCTCATAAAGATGTTATTTAGTTACTATCTATAAAGCATTTTAAAGTTTATCATTGCAGATGGCCTCATAAGCTTCACTATATTTTGGTTGGAATAGCAGGGCAGCTTTGTTGATGAAGTGCACTCCCATAAACATTTTTAATTGGAAATTGTGTGATGATCTGAGTCTCAGAGTCAAGGATGATCAGATGTACGTGCTTTGCTATTGCTACATGAAAAAGAAATTAAAGATATAAATCTTACATTGAAGTAGTTGTTCCGAGTTTCAGCATGGCTGTAAATCGATAGATTTGGTGAACTATATAGATGCAGGAAAAATGGCAACATTACTGTCCATTGAAGCTCTAAAACCTGGCTTTGGTGTCCAACTAAAAAACAAAATGACCTGTTCCTCTTGTCCCTGGTTCAGATGAGGCCATGCTGAGTGAAGAGAAGTTTTGCATGTTTTAATTATAGAGAAAGCAGCAAAATAAGGCTTTTGTGTGAATATAATTGACACTAATAATTTATAAGTTTAGCAAGAATTTATTTAATAAGCACCAAGTTCTTGTTTATTAAGTTTCATTGCAAGCTTTACAAAGGATCTCAGATTTCAGAATAGTTATAACTGTACCATCATTTTGATGACAATAATAATAGTTAGTACTTATTGAATATTTGTTATCTACCAAATACAGAGTCAACCCCTCACAAGCATCACACATTTAATATTCAAAACAAGCTTATGAGGCAGATCCTATTAATGTTTTTTAAGATACATTTTTATTGATTTCAGAGAGGAAGGGAGGGAGAGATAGATAAGAGAGAATCATTGATTGGCAGCCTCCTGAACACCCCAAAAGTGGGGATCAAGCTGGCATCCCGGGCATGTGCCCTGACTGAGCTTCGAACTGTGACCTCCTGGTTCATAGGTTGATGCTCAACCACTGAGCTATGCCGGCCTGGCAAGATACTCTTATTAACTCTACTTTACAGGGCAATAAATTTAGGGGTAGAGATGTGACATAATTATTCAAGTTCACAAAGGTGGGATGTTCCAGTGGGGTATGAACTCAGAATCCCATTTTAAAACACTACGTCACTCTCCCATTCCCATGCAGGTGATAATACAAAGAGGAGGAAGCACATTTTGGCTCCCGTATACCCTTTAACGTTTTGTTTGTTTTAGGCTTATGCCTTACCTTTCATTAAACATTTTGGGAAAGGCTGCTAATTAAGAGATTACTGCAAGTAGGACCCAGGAAGGACTTTGAAACCTAGTTGCGTGCCCTCTGTGGTCGAAGGACTCTGCTGTGTGCTAGAGAGAGGTACACCGTGACCTGTGTGTGGCTTGTCATTGCACAGTTGCCCTTGTTCATTCATTAACTAATGCTGTTTGCAGATAAATTAAGGAGGAAACTTAAGAAATTTTAAATATTTAAAAATCATCTGATGCTCAACATGTGAACTCCACCCCCAGCCTTTCTGAGGCAAACCCTGGGCTCATAATGCATAATTGTTGATTGATTAATGGGAACCAAACAGACCATCTGAGATGAACTTTAGTGAATTAATTATTAATAGGAGATGACATTTAAAAAGCTGAGAAAAATCTCTATTGAAATCTCTTTAAAAGAATCTCTCTCAAAGGCTGAGCTGTGTGGTCAGAACTCTTCTAAAAATGAGTCCTCTCACAATTTTAGGTAGTCTGTCATTAACTATATTTGGTATGATGTTTAGTTATAGTGAAACCTTTTGTCGTTTGGTTTTATTTTTCTTTTGGGAGGAGTTGCTTTGTATATTTTGTCTGTCGTATTTCGCAATAGTCACAACAAATGACTTCTGCTGTGTTGACTTCATTTCCTTTTAACCTGAATCCCACTTCTCTCAATGCCTGGTGGTGGGGCGGCTTCCTGTCTTCTTCTGGTTAACTGGATCTGATCCAGTGTCACAGTTACAACCTGTTAGGCTATTGCACTGTGAGGCTCAGGGGCATGTCTTCCTGCTCAGCACTCGGGATTTTAGACATTCATATCTTCAGGTTACTTCCTCTCATGCTAATTGCTCTCCAGATTGGAGTCTAAAGGACATGGCAATGAGTGCACACACTTATTTGCTAATTGGCCACGTGTTTAGTTATTGGGGTTTAAATCTATACTCTATTTTTTTTCCCTCAAGGAACTCTGAAGTACATGTTTGAATTTTGAATTCCTTTGGAGGTGGAAAAGAATTTAAATCAGTTAAAATAATGGCTGATTTGTCTTGCCACTTCCTTCTTTTTGCTACAACTTATTAGACAATAAATAAATTTAAAAATATCATAGATTTATCAGCCTCTGGTTCTTATATAATTGCTTGGATGAACTGACATGTATTTACAGCACCCAATGTGATTCTATAAAAAAGGGTTAAATTGGAAAGCAGGAATCCAGGGATTAGTGCTAGTGATATTGTTAATTAGGTGAGTGAGCTGGAGTCAAATTTCTCATGTTCTCTGAACTTCATATCCCACACATAAAATTAGGGGATTGTACTGGATAATCTCTAAGATCACTTCCAGTTAGAACATTCTGGGGGCATTTAGGGAATTTTCTTCTTTTTAATGCCAGCCACAAGCTTTTGAAAGTTTATTTTATATGCTGGTGTCCCCCCAAAAATGCATACACACTTTAGCAGCTGATAACTCAATTATGACAATGAAATGTATTTTAATAAACACTGCCTTTATAATCATTCAAAGTGTGTGTATACATTTTTGGGACAGTGTGTGTGTGTGTGTGTGTGTGTGTGTGTGTGTGTGTGAGAGAGAGAGAGAGAGAAATAGACACATAAGCTTTATACCAATATTCATATTATCCATTCTTTGTTGGATATCTTTTAAAAGACTTGCTACATTGTAAAAAGTCAGCTTTCTTGGTTTTCTCTAATGAGGAGCAAAAGTCTTAAATATCAGTAACAGTGGCTTTTAGAATTCCATTTTGTGACCTTGGGATGCCTTTTTGTAATTTCCAAGCAGCTTTTTATTTTTGCATTATTTTAAGAAATTGTTAAAATCTATAAGTACTGGAAAGAACTGAGGTTTTTATTCCAGGCCCTGCTTCATTATGAAGAAGTATTTGACTTAGTGTCAAGAGACACAGAAACACAGTAATTTTTTTATGGTGCAAAAAGGATCCTTAAATGCATTCATTCTCTTACTTATTCAACAATATCCAATGAAGAACTATTGAAAATCTTTCAAGTTAAAAGTATTGTGAGGGAAATCTTTGATATCTAACTGCTATCTGATCAACAACCAAAAAGGTCCACACCAGAGGAGTCCAAGCTCATGAATGATGCCCAATAGCTGTTATATGAATGAATGAATGAGTCAATCAAACAATCAACCAGTTAATCAGTTGATCACAAAAAGATATGTACTCTTATTCAGAGTTCAGGATAACCCAACAGAGAAATTAAAACATGAGAAATGTTTAGCTTTTGTTAGCATTCTCCTTGGGAACATGTTTAAAGTTTGAGCATTTCAAGTATAAAATATAACATCTTGTTCATGGCCCAAGTCCTTGGGATGATTGTTAAAAATGCAGGGCCTCATCCCCAAAGACTGTTTCAGGTCTGCAGTGGGCCTCTGGAGCTTTTTCACAGCTCTGCCAGGCACATCTAAATGCAGAGAGTCCACGGTACTCTTCCCCCAGTGGATGCCAGCATCTCTTCTCTAAGTCCCAACTTTTCATCATTTACCTCATATACAGTTATTTGTGACTCTGAATTAAAAACATGCCTCCTCCAATTCACTCAACATCCTACAGTGTAAGTTGCTGAAAACATGATGAAGAGCATAATAAAATATTTTAGGTAAACAATGATTATTCTCTTAGGAATAAGAGAATTGTTTACAACCGAAGGACTTGTATGCATGTATATAAGCATAACCAATGGACATAAGTCACTGGGGGCTGGGGAATGTCAAGTGCGGCGGGGCGCGGGGGAGAAGGAGATATATGTAATACTCTTTGTAATACTTCAAGCAATAAAAAAAAATCCATTAGAATAAAATAAACCACACAATGGTTATTAAGATAATTTATACCACATAATAGCATTAATCAAAGAAAAGCAAACCAATGGCCACCAATTTCAGAGGATAGAAGATTTCCATTTGGTTAACAGTATCATTTTTATATCAGCAGTATGAGAAAAGCATACAAAGTATTTCATGGAAGGTGGACAAATGACTTGGCTTCTGATATCTTCAGCTAAGTTTGTTTTAAAATAAGTTATTCTTGTGCTGAAGGTATTATTCTACTGAGGTAATCATGGCATGGTGTTCTAATTCAGGCCCCTGGGTTCTGGGTGCTTCTACTCATGTTGACACAAAAAAAAGACTCTAGGCAATATATTTTTACTAGAGGCTTGGTGCACAAAATTTGCTCACGGGTAGGGTCCCTACGCCTGGACACCGATCAAGGCCAATCTGGGCCTTCCAGCTGCCGGCTGGGGCCCTCCTTCCTATTGCCAGCCAGGGCTGCTGGCCAGGGCCTTCCTTCTTTCCGTGCCACCCTCTGGTGGTCAGCACACGTCATAGCGAGCGATCGAACTCCAAGTCTCCCAAACTCCCACAGGGACAATTTGCATATAAGCCTTTTAAATATATAGATATGATTTAAATGATTTAACCCTCATTTAGCTTTATGTGCTTTTTTTGGTTCGTTAATTGATGTCATATTTTTAATCATATATGATACCTGTTAACTAAAAAAAGAGCACATAAAACTAAATGAGGGTTAACGTGACAGTAAAAGCAAGCCTAGATTGGGATGATCTATTGAATATAAAAGACATTCAATTAAAAAAATTAGAAAAGCAACTGCTTTTAAGGTAAGGAATGCTTATTGATAGGATTATTTTAATTTTGTATGTTCACAGAGGATGTTTGGGTACTGCTTGTATGATACTTTAGTTTATCTAGAAAATCCCTAAGAAATCTTAACAGTTCTGTGCACACAGGTTTACATAGTTTAAACATATTTTTAAATATATAATAAAGCTTTAGAATGGTTCTTAAAAGTGTACTTGCATCCTCGTTTAAACCATCAAATGTACTGTGTTCCTGTCAATTATTTCTCTTGTGATTAGAGAGATGGCAGAGTTATAATTTTTTTCAAGGTTTGAACCTTGGTTTGGTCACTCAGTTTTGCTGTTCTTCCTCTTTCTTTACCCAAGCTAACACTAAAATGTCTTCATTTTTCCTGTTATTTAAAAAGAGTAATAAAAGGAACTACAGATTTGAACATTTTGGCATATTGATGAGCTTCTTTCATAGATATTTGTATTTTCCTGTCCTTTTAGTTTGCACATTTGGAATAAATAGGAGTAAATAAATTAAAATGTGGCAGTAGATTTAATATGAAATTTGTTTTAGTTGGTCATTTATGTATATTCAGATATGATTTTTTTAAATCACATTAAGTCAAATTACACATTCTTAGCTGTGTCATCTATAGAAATAGGCTTGTGTTCTCTGGCCTAATGCTAATGGTGGGTTCTTCTTTGTAGATTTCAAAGAAAACTCATGTTTGTTCTTAACAGAAATCCTCTGAGATAGACGAAATGGGTGTCTTTTTCTTTGTTGTTTTTTTTTTTTTAAAGAAAAAATGAGATTCCCATAGACAAAATTTGTACAATTATTAGATAACAGACTAAAACTAGATATTATGTCACCAGATATTTATCTTGGAAAATTTAATTGTATAATAACTACCTAAGATCATTTCCCTGAATCACCAGATTTGTAAAATGGGGAGATTTTAACCCTTTTGAATTGAAAATATAGATAATTTCTCTGCATTAAATTATATGCTCATGACCAGTAATGCTGAGGATACTTATAAAATCAATTATCCAGTATTCTTTTTAATGTGCTGTGCTAGCTCAAGCTTAATAAAAAATAAAGTCCATGATACTTATTGTTGAGCAACAGGTATGTATATGTCTTTGAATATGCTCCTTAAAATTGACCATTAGGTTTAAAATTACTTCCCAAAATATTATTAGTAAAATGGACGGAGTCCCTGTTTCTTGTTATAATTAGCTTCCTGTTCCTGCTTTTGGATGTTATTCTCCAAAGATGAGTCAGTTTAATATGTTGAGCACAAATCATGTTACTGGAATTGATCTCTCCTTAAGAACATGCAGTTGACTGTCCAGTTTTGAATAAGTTCAAACATTGCTATTAATTTCCTTAGAATCCCAAGGTCTTAACTTGCAGAGAACTGCTGAATTTAATTCTACTGCTGAGTTTCGTCATGTTTATATAAAATTGGAGATCAAATAACAGAACTGTCTATTTTAACCAGACATGTATGGTGTGTTTTAAGCTATCTATACATTTTCTCAGTATTCTCGAGGAATCGTATAGATAGCTAGTGAGTGTAGGAACTAGAACCCAAGATTTCTGATTATAAACTCTATCCTTTTTCCATTGTGCCACTGATATTTAATCAACAGAAGCAGCTTTTATAGAGAATTAATTCACATTTCTTTGAGAAGTTTTTCTGATTATTTTTTATTCCATAGAGTTTTTTTGGAAATGAAATGTAGTACTTAAGTGTTTTCAGTGAATATCTTCATTGAAATGATGCTTTTTGCCATGAAAGAACCTCTTATTCATTTTCTATGCAAATATTTAAAACTTACCTGATTTAAATAACAAATCCTGCCTTAACACTTATAGAGTAAAAGACTCAACCAATATTCTTCTTGATTGAAGCATATTATGTGTCTAGCTAAATGGATGGAATTATTTTAATCTAGGTTTGAAAAGCCACTTACTGAACTATAAAAAGTACTTAGACTGTTGATCCTCTAATGCCATTTCTGTACATTTATCCTTAGAAAACGATCAGAAAATGCCTATAGTCATGAATGTATTCTTTGCAATATTTATGGTATTTGGGAATATTGGAAATGATTTGGATGTTCTCTGAAAGTTACCTATATGATACACATCTATTTGATGGAATTCGATGGAGCCATAGAAAAATGATTACTGTGGACACTTAGTAAAATGAAAAGTGTTTAGCAAAAGCAGGTCACAGAGTAGGAGCTATGCAGACGACTGCATGAGATTAGAAAAAAACGTAATGTTAGGATTTTCAAATTTAGTTTTACCTTCTGTGTTCCAAATTGTACAAGTTCTTATCCAGATTTGAATCACAGATCAAATTTGTTGAAATTGTGTGTGTCAATTATATTTTGCTAATAGAATTCTATATCTAAGAGATTTCTTTTGGGGATCAGCAGAGTCTAAAGTTTTCTTGCATTTATCAGAGAAATCAGGCCAAACCAGCCCCTCTGGCCTGTAGCTCGCACAAGTACAGGTTTTCACAAGAGATTTTTACTTCTTCTTTACTTTTCAAAGACAAGAATAATGGGAGAACAGCTATTTCAGTATATTTCTTCTGTTTCATTTCCCATGTCTGGGAAAACCTTAAGCTGGGGGGGGGGGGAAAGAAAGAAAGAAAGGAAGGAAGGAAGGAAGGAAGGAAGGAAGGAAGGAAGGAAGGAAGGAAGGAAGAAAGAAAGAAAGAGACAACACATATCATTCAAAAGCATTTGACGAACTTATTTGAAGTTCAAAAAAGGGTGGCTTCAGAACAAATTCTAAACTAATTGCTAGTTACCAACTCTGCTTAGTTTCAGAATTTTCCCTTATTGCATCCCAAAAGCAAGTACAAAATTGTAATAAATCATTACAATAAACCTATAAATGAAATGGAATAAAATAGGGTTGTCAGTAACTTCCTAAGTCATATTTATATTCTTTTTTTTTAAGTCCTCACCTGAGGATATTTTTTAATTGATTTTTTTTAGAGAGAGTGGAGGGGAGGGAGGGACAAAGGGAGGGAGGGAGAGAAAGAGAAAGAGGAGAGAGACATCAGTTGGTTGCCTCCTGCATGCACCCTGATCAGCGCCTGGGACCAAGCCTGCAACCATGTCTGGGAATCGAACCCAAACCCTTGGGTCCAGGGCTGATGCTCTAACCACTGAGAAAACAGGCCAGGGACATATTTGTATTCTGGATATCTCTCAGATTATCTAGCACAGAGTAGTTTATTCAATGATTTTTTTAAATTAAATAAATTGAATGAGGTGGTGAATAGAGTTGGCTCATTGGTAGGTATGTGGAATACAAAGCTTTAGCTAGTTTGAGGTTTCCAAATAGTGCAAGATGTCATTTCTAATGTTCTTTTCAAGATGTAGCATGATGCAGATTACACAGTCCTTTTTAAAGGAAGCAGACAATAGGATATGAATATAAGGGGAAAAGATCTAAAATGAAATGTGATCATTTTATGTACACACATCTAAGAAAACCTCTGCTTTTAAAATAGTAACAGGATTCCCGTTCCTCTTTCTTGCTGAAATCCAAAATAAAGAGCTCTGGTCTTTATTTGCTCAGTTTGTAAAAACAGTGAAAACTAAAAACCATTTCCTTGAAGCCTGAAGCAGGAACATGAAAATGTTGAAAGAACATTCCATGTTTTAGAAGGCCCTCTTGTGGTAAAGAGGTCAAACTATCCCAAATGAAGACAGTTTTGGAAACCTGACAGGAGCAGCCACCATGACAGACTTTATTAATAATAATAGTAAGAGTCGACATTGAGCAAATGAATGCGAAATAATCCATTTTCACCTTTCCTCCCTGGCCCCATGGCAAAATTGAAAGACATAAAACAAATAGGCAATAACAAAAACGAATCTTTTCCCACCTGCTTTATATAACTACCAAGTAAATCTCTAATGATAAAAAAAAAAAATGCTCCTGGCAACATTTTACTAAAAAGCTATCAAATTTTGCTTTATACATTTTCACTTGAGAGTAATTTCAGATTAGCACAAAAGTTGCAAAAATAGAACTCAGTGTTCCTGCCTGTTCTTCACCCAACTTACCTAAATAGTAACATCTTACATAACCATAGAGCCATTTATAAAACCAGATTAGCATCGCTATGCTGCCGTTAGCCAATCTACAGAGCTTAATCAGGTTTCATCATTTGTCTTAACAGCATCCTTTCTCTGACTCCAGAGCTGTCCAATCTGCGCCTTTCTCTGTCTTTCATGACCTTGACCCTTTGGAAGAGTACTGGTCAGTTATTTTGTAAAATATCCTCCCATTTCAAGTGTGTCTGCAGTTTCCTCGTGATTACTTTCAGGTTATGCATTCTCAGCAGTCATACAACCAAAGCGATGGTGTGCCCTTTTTTCAGTGCCTCGTAAAAGTAGGTACTTGAACATCTTGTTACTGGTGATGTTAACTTTGATCACCTGGAGTCTGCCAGACTCCTCTACTGCAATGTTGCTATTTTTTTTTCCCCTTAGTAACTAATAAATATACCCACATATTTTACGTTAGGTGTTTAACATAATTAGTATCATAAATGCATTTTCCTGCTCATGGACGTTCTACTGAAAAGGAGGAATTTTTCAAGCTATTTTGTTCTCTGTTTGCAAATGCTCGTTTCCCTTTTCATCTGTGGCCTTCTCTCACCAGTCTTGCACTGTCAGTGAAAATCCCCAAGACAGATTCAACTTGTTCCATGTTGACTGACCCCACCCCCCTTGTACTTCATAACCTTGTAGGTATGTCGAGAGTACCAGCGTGGCAATTGCAACCGAGGAGAAAGCGATTGTCGGTTTGCTCATCCTGCTGACAGCACAATGATTGACACCAATGACAACACCGTCACCGTGTGTATGGATTACATCAAAGGGAGATGCTCTCGGGAAAAGTGCAAATACTTTCATCCTCCCGCTCATCTGCAAGCCAAGATCAAGGCTGCCCAATACCAGGTCAACCAGGCTGCAGCAGCACAGGCTGCAGCCACCGCAGCTGCCATGGTGAGTAGGCACACCAGCCCACTCCTTGTTAGCAAAGTGAACAAGTGTCTCTGACGACAGGCTCTTCCTTTATTAACCTTGTTTATTTATTTATTTATTTTTTTGCTGAAGATATGTTTGTTCAGGTATCCCAGACAATACCTAATGCAGTTACCGTTCACAAAAGTGAGGGTAACTCCTCAAATGGTTTCACATTGCTTCTACCTTTGGCCTAACTCTTAATACTCTGTCTTACTCTGGATGGTAGGGTCTCTGACATTTCTGCTTTGTAAAGAACACCTGTCTCCTTTTCAGTTTAACGATATTGCCATCTCTGGTGCTCTTAGGTCTGCGTGCCATCTGATCAGCCAGTGTTCTCCTTCTTCGGTGCGCTCTTCTGCACACCATGGCTCTTCTCTCTCTATATATATCTATCTTGCTTTTAACAGTCACATAATCTGAAACTATTTAGGAGAATTGCTCCCACAAAATTGTTTTTAGCATTAGCTGCAAGATTCGAACCACGTAGGCTCTCTAGATTGTCTTAAATAATATCGTGGCATAAACATAATTGTAAAAGGAGAGATGCTTAATGATGCCATTCTCTAGAAAGGAGAAAAAGAGGAGTTAGAAATGGGATCATTTAGAATAGATATGAAACTCTGGTCTGAAGGTAAATTTTGAGGTGATCTCATAGCTGATTTTAACGAGCCCAGTCTTTGTTCTTCGCTTAGCTATTTTAATGTTGTCCCTTTCTATACATAAATATATGACTCGACCATTAAAATAGTCTTAAAGCACAATAATCACGCGAGAGGCCTTTTCTGTGTTTGTTTATGGATACTTGAGCAAAAATACAGAAGGCTGACTCTCTCCTCTCTTCCTTTCACTTTTTTTTTTCTGTTAGAGTATCTTGTTTGTAATTAACTACAAAGAGGAGTTATCCTCCCAATAACAACTCAGTAGTGCCCTTATTGTGCATGCTTAGTCTTGTTATTCGTTGTATATGGCATTCCGATGATTTGTTTTTTTATTTGTTTTTTCTCACCTACCCAAAAATGCACTGCTGCCCCCATGATGCACCTCTGCTTGCTGTTTATGTTAATGCGCTTGAACCCCACTGGCCCATTGCCATCATGTGCTCGCTGCCTGCTAATTAAGACTCAGTCGGCTGTCAAATCACTGAAGCGACCCCTCGAGGCAACCTTTGACCTGGTACTATGACCTTTCACCTTTTAGCTTGGCATGTAGCTTTGTTGTAGATACAAGTTTTTTTTTTATAGTCAATTTTAATATATATAAATATATATTTTCTGTTATAAAGTTGCACAGTACAATGAAAAACTGAGTGTGGTTTCCTGACAAAACTAATGGAAAGACTATATAATCTAAGTACCTGGATGGATATCATACAATGAAAGACTCTGAAAGCCCAGCAGCCCACATTCAGTTTAACTACATTGTAGAACGTTCAAATGAAATACTTCAAGGACATTGAAATTGTAATTTTGACTGTATATTTATGTACCTCTTTGGTTAGCATGGCTTTAGCGATAGAATTATTTACTCTTTAATATTTAAAGTTCAGTGTTCAAGAAAAAAAAAAAAAACTTGCATGCTCTGGGACATTTGCATGTCTAGGTAGAGCTGGGGGCGGGGCAGAGTGGGATCAGTTTTTATTTGACCTGTTTCATTCACTCCGTACAATTAACGATTAACCTTGCTTATACTTGTCAATCCTCATGGAGCTCACAGTGCAGCTTTTCTTCTCTTCCTAAATCAGTGGCTTCTCAGAGAAAGCCTGAAGCATTATGGGACTTAAAACACTTAACGCATTGTAACAAGTGCTCATGAACTAGTGGGGTTTTTTGTTGTTTTTGTTTTTGATAAAAATAATGCTTCCTTTAAAGCTTTTATCTTGCGTTTGTTTTAAAAATTGTTTGTTTATTGGATCCGCCCCCCCCCCCCCCATGGGTAGTTAAGTGCTCGGCTGCTTGCTTGCTCATGCTTCCTAACAATTTTAGCCTTCAACTGATTTTTCTTTTTTCTTTTTCTCTTTTTACTGGTATTTGTTTTTTATACTCGTTCACTAAACAGGGAATTCCTCAAGCTGTACTTCCCCCATTACCAAAGAGGCCTGCTCTTGAAAAAACCAACGGTGCCACCGCAGTCTTTAACACTGGTATTTTCCAATACCAACAGGCTCTAGCCAACATGCAGTTACAACAGCATACAGCATTTCTCCCACCAGGTAAGGGGTTTGAGTCTGTTTATACATGAATCAGCCAATCCACATAGTGTCCTACTGGTAGAGCAGATAAACCAGCCGTGCCCTCGATTTGTTGTTAGTCATAAATAAGGTGGAAGGTAAGGTGCAACAGTGAGAACTTCTCGGAGGTATCTCATGTGGTTTTCCTTAGAGACCAAGAATTATAGCTTCATGAACCATGGATGAAAGATCAGTGATGTTTTATGTACTTATTTTTGTTTGTGCAATGTAGAATTGAAATGTAGTGCTTTTTGTTTTTTCTTTCCTCAAACGTCTTGTATGTGTGTCAGGCTACTGTATGGCACGTTTCTGCTGTAAGACCCCTTTGCCTTCATGATTCCATAGAGTCCATTCGAATTCTTTGAAATGACACCTTCAGTTTTGATTTTTGATTTGTCAGCCCTTCTGTTCTCAAGGTGGAGAATAAAAAACTGACTGTATTCTAGGGCTCTTAAAAGTGCTCTCTTCAGTACCAATCAGTGCATGGCTTACGATCACAATTGATCCTAAACTAATATTGAAATAGCTGTAAGTGCCCAGTGAAGATAACATTTATTCTTGAGTCATGCATTTGTTGATTTCGACTTAGACACATAAACACTCTAGAACCATCCACAAGGTTATGAAATTTAAAAACATAAACTAATCAGTCATTTACTGACCTGGATATTTAAGTCATTCTTCATCTACTTCAGAAAATACATATTAATTTCCTTGTAATCTGAAATTCAACTAACTGGAGACTAAGACCATTTTCCTCTTTACCTCTTAACCTTACAAAAAAATATTACCATGGGTTCTGAGACTTATTTAATAAAGTAATTTTTATTTTTTAGTTAAATTAATACATTTTTAATAGGTGTGTCAAAGATCCAGACCCATTTGTATATGATACTATTGGCAGTGCATTAAGTTCATAATACCATGAGGGAATGTGGTCATTTATTTTTTTTAATAATAATAAAAAGAATAAATTATATTCTCATTAATTTTCACTAAGCACAATTTTTTATATTGTGCATCTTTGGAAACTGGTCATCCATATATAGAATATGTAGTAGCACTCAATGAGCTAGAATATTCCACTAACTGAAATAGCCCACGCTCTAGGCACTGTAAATAAACCATATTTGTACTCATAAAATAATATCTATCAAATTGAAGTTTGTTCACTTTCAAATTAAAATAAAACCATTTAGATCTGTAGGGTATTTTTTTTGTATTCTGAGTTAAAAATCACATTTATCTTATATTTTATAATATTAAAACATATTCTTCAACATATGTAATTTTCCAGAGATTTCTGAAATTAATCTTTTTGCTCTTGTTAAAATTGCTATGCCCCTAAATTTATGCTGTCTCCAACACAAAATCCATCAATTTTTCTATAGTCAGATCTCTAGATAAAATTTCAGCCGAAACCGGTTTGGCTCAGTGGATAGAGCGTCAGCCTGCGGACTGAAAGGTCCCAGGTTCGATTCCGGTCAAGGGCATGTACCTGGGTTGCGGGCACATCCCCAGTAGGAGATGTGCAGGAGGCAGCTGATCGATGTTTCTCTCTCATCGATGTTTCTAACTATCTCTCTCCCTTCCTCTCTGTAAAAAATCAATAAAATACATTTTAAAAAAATTTCAAAGAATTACACCTAATACTTATCATAATATACCTACATAAGCTTGAATTATCACATCTAAATTTGAACCTCCAACCAATTCTCCATTGTTTCTTTTTCTCTCTCCTACTTCTTTTCCTTCTCCTTGCAGTAATTTTAACTATGCATACATCTCAGTTGTAAATTTTTTCCTAGTTGTCTTTCCTATATCGTCATACAGATCGATTTAAAAATTTAATCTTAAAAAGTCATGTAATTAAATTAATGCACTCCTCAGAAACACGCCATTCTGCCATGCAAATATCTTTCATGGGGGAAATTTGAAATTGACAAATACAGTCATTTAAATTTGGTCTTGTGCTGAATATTGAGGGAAAAGAATGTAATTGGCTATTTGTGCATCATTATAAGTAAATCAAACCATTTGATGTTAAAATGGACATCATGATCATTTCAAAAGTGATTTTTGTTTTTGGTAAGTGGGTCCTACAGCATTATGTCTTCATATTTGTGAGTTATTGCACCCTAGCTAGTATTTTCATTGCTGCCTTATGTTTATTTGCTGCAAACCCCTCCCCAAACTGTGTGCATTGGTTATAATGGTAATGAGGAAGATAACTCAAACTAAAATTCAAATAATAAAAGCTTCAGGGTTTTAGAGAGATAGGGTGAGGTTAACTCATTTTCAGCATGTGCAGGCTTAATTATGCATGGGGTGAAATATAGTAGGCAAACTGCAGCATAATTACAAATAAGAAATTTAAAACATAAAACCTTTGCAATATTTAAACTAGGTTTGATGTTCCTACAATACCATGTTATTCTTTGTCACTCATCTTTTCACCCCCTCGTCCTCCCATGAGAGGATAATGCTTTCACAGGATCTAGACTCAGTTGTACAGTATTCAGTTTTGCTTGCTCTACTGTCTCAAAGTAACGTCCCTGTGATTGCCGGTTTGTTTTGTTGTCTTTCACAAGTCTTTGACTCAGTAGCTGTAGCAAGTGGCAGAGGTCTTCAGGTGCCTTAAATAATGCCCATCGCTGTAATAGAACTCCACCTGAGACGATGCCTCCTGAGCTCCATTACCGAGTTTAATCACGGCCTTTGTGCCCACAGCCTAATTGTGATCACAGACTCACTGCAGCTGTCCCAGGGATGCCTGTGGAGGAGTCGGTGGTTGTCAATGGCAGCTTTGTTTTGTAGTGCTGTCTCTGACAAGACTCAATTGGCAGATATTTTTCTAACAAATGTTCATCCCAGATGCTGCTAGTATGTAAATAGGATGTGCCAAGATTCAGATAGAAGTGTAAAATCATTGGAAATATTAACATCTCAAAGTCTAAAATAATCTCATAGAAAGAACAGGGATTCTGGAGTTGAGAAGGTGCCCTGTACTTGGCAAAATAAATTAGATTTTTTAATGTTTATATGTGACAAAGAAACAGGAATATATATGTACTGTTAAGTTAACATCATGGTCGAGCAATTGTGAACATCAGTGCTAACACCGCATATGTAATGTATGTATCTTCGTTACCTCCCATTCAGGGTTTTTACTGAAGTCTAATTACCAATTTTTGTGTGTGAAATTTGCTAGAATATTTGCTATTCCAAGAAGTCCTGAGGGTCTAAACCAGCAAAGAAACCTAGTCTGTTTTCCTGGATACCAAGTAAACCAATTTGAAACATGAAAGTATCCCCTCCAAATATCCTTCCTGCATTTAAATTCCGAGCTCAGGCAGTACAGAAATTTCACTTTCTCTTTACCCATAATTCATTGCTTGGTATCCCTCCAAATAAAATGCCCATGTGAATGATCACAAGCTCTTGCATGTCCGTGTGGTTGCTGCTACAGTGAACAGGAAAGTAAAACCAAGGGAATGAAAATGAATGTTTTGGTTTCCTTACATTGTTAAGTCAGCTTTGTGCACTGAATTATTCAGCATTTTAATAATAAATAATATGTTTAATTATTTAACATGTGCTCAATATAAAGAAAATGTTAATGAGTTCATATGTGAAAGTCAGAAATGGCAAAGCGGCAAGGTGGCTAGTCACCAGGTTAAAACAAGACAAACGACAGTATTATTTTTAAAAGAATTAAGGTGGTTTAAATTTTCCCCCCAAATACTTGTATTTAATAAGGCAGCAATTAGGAGAAACAAAGTGTACCAGCAGACAGTTGAACTGGCTTTTATTCTTCACTCGAGACTAGTTCTAATTGATCACTGTGCTATTGTATGATTTGATTGTGCTGACAGTTACATGCCACTGTTCCCATAATAACAATTTTTCTTCTTTGTTCAAATGAATTTCCTAATTACACGTGTGATGGGATGTTTTAATTCTTTTCCCTTTCAAATCCACCTTCCTGTTGCAATGCATGATGGGCAGGCTCAATATTGTGCATGACACCCGCTACAAGTGTTGGTAGGTGCCAGCTTTGTTTCTTGATTATCTTAAACCTATGGTGCACCTCACAGCCCCTCAAAATCCACTGCTAAGTTTAACTTATATCTATTGGGCAAGTCCATTTCCCTTTTACTAACACCTGTCAATTAAATGTCATTTTCTATTTAATTGACATGGACTCACATAAATGTTTTCTTTACACACAACTTTCCTTTAGTCACCTTTGGTGGATTTTGATTGGACTATGAGTTCTAGTGTGTAAAAAAATCTATCTCATAAAAGTAATATATTGTATATTTTTATAATAGTAAATAAGAAAAATTACTTTCATTCAGTTAACTATATATATATATATGAAGTAATTACCTGTATGTTGACTTAGATTTAGAATATCTATGAACACTATATAAAATTCTTGTTTGTGACTTAGCAAAGTAAGCCTGTTTGTGTCAATTTACTTAATTTGATGGTAACAAGCTTTTTTTTCCCCTTTTTTTTTCTCTTTCATCTCCCTTTCCCTTCTCTCCTTGGAATGTTGTCCTGCTTTGCGCTGTGATTGCATGTCACTCGCTGGTGATGATGTCCCGTCACATGGCTTATTGCTGTGATAAATACCATACCCAATTATCTCCTCCATGTTGCCATGGTTTCCATATTGCTACACTCTTCTGTATGTTTGCTTATATGATTTTCCCTCCGAAAGTTCCCATGGTGCACGGTGCTACGCCAGCCACTGTGTCCGCAGCAACAACATCTGCCACAAGTGTTCCCTTCGCTGCAACAGCCACAGCCAACCAGGTTTGCTAATTTACAGCTTTGTTTCTTAAAAACCAACTCTGATAGGGCTCAATGCAATAGCCCTTACGCACGGGGATTTCCCATTGAGGTCAGTGGGAATCGTGTGTACGTGAGGGCTGTCGTGGGTGCTTTAATAGCATGGGGTTTCAAAGATTCCTCTTGTTGGCCTACACATTCTCTCTACGATGAGCAGCAGAATGCTTTTTTGCCATTTATAAGTGCTCCAAAGTTGTCGCAGCTCCATTTCTAAAGCTACTAAAATTATATTTACACAAGCAATTCTCATTTGGTCTCAACCAATCATGCAGGTATTTTGACTGATCAAAAAATGTAGCTAATTTTAAGGTTTTTTAATTATTAATACCTGGTACGTACAATTTCTCAGTTCTTGCCTAAATTCTTAATATAAAGCACAATATTTAAATAGCTAACATATGCCACAAAGGACCACTCTTGTAAATTGAGTTTGTTATAAATTTGTTAAAGTTTTGTTTGTTAAGCAGATTGCATATTCAAAATAGATTAAATTCATGTTCACATTTTGATTCTTAGTTTTTTAAATGAAAAAAATTTTTTCTATCATTGCCCACCTTAAATCTTGGGGAGTTATGAAGGAAAAAGACAATCAATTCTGTGTTCCATACACATTATAGAATAACAATTACACAGGTTACTTTTAAGTAAAAGGGATCTGTTTCAGAAATTTAAATTAATGGTATACGAGAATGACTATTTTTTGAATATATTTTATTGATTTTTTACAGAGAGGAAGGGAGAGGGATAGAGAGTTAGAAACATCGATGAGAGAGAAACATCGATCAGCTTCCTCCTGCACACTCTCTACTGGGGATGTGCCCACAACCAAGGTGCATGCCCTTGACGGGAATCGAACCTGGGACCCTTGAGTCCTCAGGCTGACGCTCTATCCACTGAGCCAAACCGGTTAGGGCGAGGATGACTATTTAAAAGAGAATGATTATTGAAATATTTATAATTTAAAAATTGACATTGATTCAATGAGCATTGTCATTGAATCACATTTATATAAAGTAGGTTTTGGCTTGAATATCCAGATATATTTGTTATGAAAGCAAAGTTCAGTAGGGTTAATAGCATATGAAAAAATTTAGAGCCAAATCAAATTTCATATAACCCACAGACTAAGGTTAAACATAGCCAAGTGAATCTCAAAAGAGCCCGTATGAGATGAGAATCAACACGTTGCCCTTTGGGAAAAGAAGACCAATTAAGTGCCATTTGAATATGTAGTTATTGCTATGAGGAATAGCCACCCTTATTTCTACAACACACTGTATTCTGTTGAAGAACTAAAAACTATTCGGATAGCCATTGAAAACTTTCAAAAGCAGTATAGGGATGTATCTTAAAGATTCCCACAAGCTTTAAACATTTCTTGGCAAAGACCATTCAGTGGTTTTCCTGCAGCTTGTCAAAATAGCCCTGGATATATGCTAACACATCAGACTCATTTACAAGAATGCTAGATTGTGCATATGTAGCATGTTAGTAAGTAATCTATGGCAGACATTTCTTAATGGATTCAATGCGATCCATTTATGGGGTAGATCGATGATGCCAAATTCTCCTGTGTGTACCATGCATGACTGTAGAATTGCTGGTGTAAGCAGAACTATAGCAAAGCAAATTCCAACATGCCCTTGGCCACCTGGGTTGTAGGGGACACTTTACTTTTTTTGCATTGTGCTGTGACCATTTCATGCATAATCTTGGGTCTTCATACTGTTTTACAACCAAAAGAAAGAAAAGGGAATGGATATATATATACACACATATATTATATCTACATATACATACATATGTATATGCCTACAGTACATTAGCGATGCTGGAAATAGCTGATGCCACAAAATGCAGCCTGCATGCTTGCAGAAGTTTATAGCTGGCCCTTCATCTGCATCGAGTGGTGGTGTTGAAGGTCCTTGGTATGTTTCGACAGCCCCATCCCTGATGCTTCTACACTGTTGGGTGCAACATCCTGTCCTGCAGCAGCAGGAAAAATGGTATGAGAAGCTTCATTATGCTTGGAGCACATTTTCGTGCCATTTGCCGATGCTGTAAAACTGTGTAAAGATGTCAAGCTGAAAAATGGAAATAAAAGTGAGACCTATTAATTTACACTGCAGACGGTGGATTGTAATATGTTGCCTTAGTCTAGGACCTCTAAATTGAAACAACAACAACAAAAATGCCTTCATGTATGTGATCTCACTATCCTCCCACCAACCTTGCCGTGACATGGGATTCGTGCCAGTTTGTAGGTGACGAAACTGAAGCATAGCGTAATGAAGGGCTTTGCTCAAGGTTACACGGTAGGAAATGGGTCACTAGTGTTAGAGCCCGTGCTTCCAGTCCTCTGAGAGTCCTCATCTCTGGTGCTGCCACTCCTAAGTTAGCAGCCGTGATTCTGCGTTGGAGGAGAATCTGGCTACATATTGGAAGTTCTTGGCTTTGGGGACTATTGAAATAAGTCACCTCTCTATTGGTTTCTTATTGTATTTTTCTCTCAAGATTTTTAATTCTCTTGCCCATTTATAATAAAAAAAAAAAAGGTGCAATCAGGATTCAGAAATAGGTTGTGATGTAGATTTATGCTCTTACCCAGTTCTCTTGAAGTACGCCTCTGTAATTCCTACCTGGTATTTTAAATTGGAAAAGAAGTTAGATCCCATAAGTTGAACCAAAGAAAATGTTAGAAATTGGTTGCACAAAAGTAGGCAAGACATTTTCTACTTTGCTGTTTGGATTACTGAATAACTCAAACCACAGGGGTGTGTGTGTGTGTGTGTGTAGGCCAACAAAAAGGGCTTCTTTTAATTACTGCTCTGCATGAATTTTTGATAGTTTTACTTCTCTTACTTCTTAAAATCCGATAACATTGATAGAATAGTATTTAACACAAAGATTTTAAACTGAGTTGCTACTTTGACATTATGTTTACATTAAATTACTGTTATGTTGACCAGATAAGGACTATCACCTGACAGCTGAATTTCACTTTTCTTAAAAAATTTAATATTGAAATGTTTTCATCTCTTGATTGTTGGCTTGCTTGCATGGATCATTCATTAAATAATTTTTTATTTGCTAGATACCCATAATATCTGCCGAACATCTGACTAGCCACAAGTATGTTACCCAGATGTAGAATTTTCATCACTAAACAGTAAGTTTATTATGTGATACATTGTATATATTCATGATGGTATTTTTTAACGATAGCATCTATGTAATGCATTTAAGAAAATGTTTGCAAACTTTCAGAGAAAGTACTTATGCAGAGCTCATATTTTTATCCTAGATGGGTTATGAGGGATTTTATCATACAAATTTGTAATAAATATGTTTATATCACTTAAATATACATAATACTTAGGGAAGGTAAATTTTGTTTTTAGTTTATATTAGAAATAAACCACAGGCCTGAAGAAAAAATATGTCTTAAATCAATCAGGGGCTAGCAAACTTTTTCTTAAAAGACCATAGTAAATATTTTTGGCTGTGTGTGCCCCATGGTTTCTGTCACCACTCTTCTGTTACAGCTACTCAACTCTGCAAGAAACAATATGTAAGCGAAAGGGTGTGGCTCTGTTCCAATAAAACTTTACTTGCAAAAATAGGTAACAAACCCTGACCGGTTTGGCTCAGTGAATAGTTCGTCGGCCTGCAGACTGAAGGGTCCTGGGTCGATCCCAGTCAAGGGCATGTACCTTGGTTGTGGGCACATCCCCAGTAGGGGGTGTGCAGGAGGCAGCTGACCGATGTTTCTAACTCTCTATCCCTCTCCATTCCTCTCTGTAAAAAAATCAATAAAATATTTAAAAAAAAAAAAGGCAACAAATAGGCTGTATTTGGCTCACAGGCAAGAGTTTTCTGATCCCTTTTGTAGATCCTCATTTTTTCGGGGGTGGTGTAGGGGAGTGTATATTCCTAAATGAGAACATGCTTCACCTCACAGTATCATTAGGATGCAAACAGTGTGACTTTAAATAAATTGATATAGCCCCTTGGCAATGGGCACGGAGACACCTGTTTGGTGGTGGTGCTCTTATATCAGTCAGGGGCAAAGCAGAGGTACAGTTCTTCGTACATCCTAGCTTGATGCCTGTGTTGGTGGCCAGAGTTGCTTCATGCCTAAGGCACATAAAAAAAAGAAAGAAATATATACACACACTCATATATATGCATACACACATCTAAACATCCAAATGAACTCTAGGTACTTTGAAATAGTCACCTTGGCAGATGATATAATTTCTGAAAATGTGGCCATTGCTCAAAAATGATGTGAAAGTCTTGCGGCTTGTCTTCAGACACACTGACTTAGATACTTTGCAGAGGTGGTCATTTTCCATGCTTAAAGGATATGCGTGTGTTGTTGTTGTTTCAGTATGCATGCATCCAAGTTTGCATATATGCTTAGAAGCACATTAGGTAATTATGTTTATATTTGAAAAGAGCCACAACAGTTAAAACTGCCTCTGGTGAATAAGATGGGTGATCATTCTCTGTTGCTTCCTTTCATTCATTTCTCTTCATTAACACATTTGCAAGTGACTTTTGGGTGCTACTATGTGTTAATGACCATGTCAGTGAGATAAAGATGAATAGGCAAGGAGATCAAGATGTAAATTTCAGCACACTGTATTAAAATAAGAAAGGTTTGAATAAATTTTTCTTGGAACAATGATAAAGGAGCAACTCTCCCAACAGAGTCAGATAGTAAGAGAATTCGGACAAAGAAGGTGGTCGCAGAGAGAAGAGAGGAGACAGGGGCCTCACAGGAGAAGGGACAGAGTGCCCTGTCAGGAGACGGCAGAGAACCAGTTCAGAGGCCCTTGTGGTAATAACCCAAAATGAAGGCTAGCAAAGGCTGAGCCCACGCAGAGGAGGATAGAAAATATTTGAGAGCGATTTAAGAAAGAAAGGAGGGCCTCTCTGTGAGAAGTACTGCCAAAGACATGCTACAGTCATGGAGTAAATGACTGAAAATGGTTTTGTCTGTTTCATAAGCTCTCTCTATGCAGTTCTGATAATAAGGTTTATTATTCTGAACAATAGCCACATGTTTGAATAAGCATATTAATTTGTAGTATGTAGGTTTGGAAGAAGAGTTCTTTTTACATTAAAAAAATCTGTTTCAAGCTTTTATAGTCATTTGGATTTATATATATATATATATATATATATATATATATATATATATTCTATTTCTTAGCAATAATCCAGGTTGCAAAAAATGATACCAAATGACCTTAAGTCCAGCACTTAGCAAACCAGTGGATTTGTCTGTGTTGAAGCTTAGGCTCTTTGTAGTATACTAGATGCCTGGTGCATGACATTTGTGCACAGGTGGGGAGGGGGCCCTTCAGCCTGG